>NW_022745682.1:525904-526662 GCF_011630105.1 Anneissia japonica
GTCTCCTCTTCCACTCGCTGTCCACGACAGGAACTTGTTTGTACTGCTGTATTATTTTTTTTTAATTAATTAGCCAAGGCCTAGCTTATTTTTCATTTACAATTATTTTACCTCATTTAAAATGTCAAAAAACGATGTCCTCAATGGCAATACACACATGTGAAAAGATTGTTCATCAAATAATATTTTGTAGTCTTGATTTAGTAAGATAAATAATAAATATAAAAGAGAATTAACGTTTGTTGGTTTTAAAATTACCGAATGTCACATGGAAAACCCAATGGAAAATAAAACTTAGCCAGCATTAGACGTCAGAGTGCATGCCAATCAGAACACAGTAAAGTGTGTTAAAGGTTAACCTCGTGGCAAATGTTGAAAAACTGTGAGCAACAGTGAGTAAAAAACGGAGTAAATGCGGTCTAGCATGACTAGCCTTAATTCGGCAAGGTAGTGATTTCTGTACTTCCATTTAGTATTCGATCGCTTTGCAGGTTGTTCTGCTTCAAATTACGGTAAACAATAAACAACGTGATCTGTAGATATCGTAATAACTTGTACATGATTTGTCATCAGTATTATTTAAAAGAAGAAAATTCCTACTACCAGAAGAATAATATCAGATCAAAATTCTCCGAATTGGAAAGTTTGCCAGTATAACTACTGTCTGCTCTCCTCCTCTATAGGGGAAAATGTAGGCCGTACGTAAGCCTAAATGACATCGAAATTCGAACATACTGAATGCCCACTAGGTTACCCAC
>NW_022745682.1:526698-558445 GCF_011630105.1 Anneissia japonica
AAACACAGTTTTAAAACATGATCGATTTAATAATAAGGTAGGATATAACAAAACAATAAAGTTCTAACATTGTTTATTTAGTAAATTGCAACATTGCTTACGTGTTGAAATCTGGTAAACTATATTTCAATATTGTTTACGCATTGTTTATCAGCCCGACGATCCAGCCTACGATCATTGCAAAGCTAATTAAAATAACAATGACCTTCGTAGTGGTTCGTAGCTACGTTCAAAACGTAACCAGAGGTTACGCGCAGATACGAAGCGGTAATTTGTGTCTGTACTGTAGACGATGCGACACCATCTGCTGATTGTCAGTGGCAGTCTAAACGAATCCTCTATAAAAACATTGCATGTGTCTCTTTAAAAACGTGGCATTGCATTCTCCATAAGATAACGTCGGCCAAAAACTGCCGGGTGCTGTGACTACACTTCTTTGACTTCATCCAAGGGTATATGAGCTGCTTTTTGCGTCACAACAAAAGTAACAGGGTGTTTTTATACATAAGGACCAAGCTATTTTTAATTTTATAAAGAATAATATATCCCTGCTTATAAAAATCTGACAGAAGTTTATTAGGCAATTATTTTTCCTGCATAGGCCTGTACACTTTGTGTTTTAAACTAGAGCACAGCCATTAAGTGACAAATGCTGTTCATCAGTTACCAGACAGGTACAGAATGATATCAACATTCATGTATTTATTTTGTGATATTAGCTAGTAATACCTCAACCTAGTATAGGCCAACATGGTGACAGCTTTTGTTCTGCTCACATTATTAATGGTTTTATGTTTATGAAATATAATTTGATTACTTCTCTGGATGTGCTGTACATTGCACTAAGATTAAAGGACAATAGAGTGTTCTTTCAATGTTCAGTAATTACTAAATTCATTGATGTTTCTCATTCAGACTTAATAATTTATTATTAACAGGAATATTAAAATGTTAATTGGAATTGGTCTAACTGATAATGTGTTTTCAATCAACAACGTAAATTATGTTTCCCTGAGAGAGATGAAATCCTTTAATATTGCTTGATAAACAACAAGTTGTATTTATTTGGTAAAAAATCTATTTCGTCACATATTTCCAAAATGACTTCTATTAAATTATTTATTTTTTAATTTAAAAAATGTCCAATTGCTGACCTATCAATGTACAAACTCAAGGGTTGATATAATATTCTGCATGCATCGATGGTACAGTACAGTATATTTATTTTCAATGTACTTTAAATGATGAATAACGATGTTTATGTAAAATATTTGGTATTGTATTGTCCCTTGTGCCTAAGGGCATACTATTTTAAATGATCTTACCACTTATGAATTAAAAAAAATATAGTAATTATTATAATAATTTCCATAATACACAGCTCTGTATTCATATTTCTAATTTGTGAGGGGGTGGTGATGGAAAATGTAATTTCCACTTGCGTTCATTAACAGATCATTAAAGTTCTGCTCATGTCTTCTATCCATTCTTTTACATTGTGTGTAGTCATAACTATCAGCTGACTAATTTACTGACAGTCCTCCTTGTTAGATGAAAAATACATTGATCACTAAATAACATAAAATTTGAACTTTGACCTCATCAAAGCAGCCATTTTTGTATTGTACATGCTACTATGCATCTGTGGTATACCGTAATTGTTGTAGAATCAATGTCTATATTATCATTGATTTCCCATAATTCTTATCAGGTTGGTTTTAAATCCAACTGGTTAGTTGCTTCTCTGGAAGGTTCACTGAAAACTGAAGTCAGATATGAAACAATACAAAACTATCATTATTGGGTTATTTTAGTTGTTTTCTATCATTCATAAGTCAAAAGCAACAATACGGAGATGAAATAATTTAAAGATTTTCATGGATTAGTAATTTTTTTTTAAAGAGTATACCAGTATGTTTACATTATCAATATGAGGATTATTATTTTAAGAAAACTGAGATGAATGAAATAGTCACTCCATTGACATTCAGTCCAGAGCACATTCAGTCTAACTAACCACGCTCCTTGATATACCAGGCAACTAAAACAAAAATTAATGACAAAAATTGTATTTTCAAACTTTGTCCATAATCAAAATTTATCGAATTTTGCAACTAAAGCTAAAATATATTCCCGTGTATAAAGCCGCAAATTTTATACGCGATTTCCACCATGAAATTCAGGGTGCAGCCTATACACCGGTCATCAACCTTCTCCTAAAAAAAATCTAGATTGCGAACCGTGGAGGTCAAAATCGTCAGGTTTGGCCCAGGCTACCCCATTTAATTAGCCTAGGTTTGCTGGCCTAGTATTGTCATTATACTCACTACAGTGCGACAAGGATTTCTACGACATTCAAGCGATGGTTTGGGTTGCTTAAATAAATATTTTCACATTACGTTCATTTATAAACAATGTTTGAAACACATTGCAAATGTTTGAACCCACTTCGCTAAAATCAATAACACTTTTTTCCTCGAAGTCATGTGAGTTGCTTCACGAACATCGTCATAAAACGCACATGGTTGTAAAGTCCCTGCAGAACATCTTGTTGCTGGGAGGCTAGTAATGTTATAGAAAGAATGATACTGTTATGCAGTGTTCACTGTTATAATTTCAGAATAAAACTTGTGAAAATAATGTGTGCTATAAAACATGAGTTTTCTTTAAGTTGTAATACTTGTTTTTACTGTAATTTAACTGTAGAATGGCATACGTTATCTTCCCATGCGTGAACTTTGTATCACATGGTTCTGGGTTCTGTTTACTTGCGTGATCGATGTTGTTGCGTGATTCGTTAAAGTAGCAGGTCATGAGTACTGAGTAGTAATAATGGCTAGTTAGGCCTAGAATATTTTGAGTCAATATCAGCTTTTATTATTGGTTGAAAATAAATATGCTCACTATAATCTAGTATATTAAATTAAATTTGAATAAACTAAAATGATCGTTGAAACCCACATGGTTGGAAATTTAACGCAGAAAATATACAGACGTCTACGCGAAAAAATGGGGATTTCCGTAGGTAGTACGTTGTTTTGATGAGAGTTTTCCTGGAGAATACAATTTTTTCCAGTTGTTTGTTTTTTAATAATCGGCCAATAAAGTTGAAATTTCTTTATTTTAATGTTTGCAAATATAATGTCAATGTTTAAAATAGATAAAAACTTAACATTTTGGAAACAGTTTGGAGATTAAAATAGGTGGGGTTATACACAGGTGACGCCAAAAAAACGTGATATTCCGCGTCCTCTAGGCATTTCTTCAAGAGGGGTTTATTCCAAATGAGGCTCTGGAGTGAGAGTTTATTTGAGTGGGAAGCAGGGGAGGATTTGGGGGAAAGGTTGGTTCCCCTCGATTATTGATGGCCTAAAAATGCCTCAGAAGTTATTTCCGGTTGTCTAGAAAACAAAATTTTCCGGGGGAATGCCGGATCCCCATAGAGTAGTGTTGTCTCTCGATCGCGCCTCCCCTACTGAGGACACTTGGATCTACCCCTGGGGGGGGGGTGTCTACTTGAAATTGTGAAATTTTCAAGGAGAGCACTTGCTCTTCTTAGTAATCCAAGGAGAGCAATTTAGTGCTCTCCTGCGTTTTACATGCGTGATGGACTGGACATTTGGTTTTAATATGCCTATGACATTTGAAATTTAAATTGCATTCAGTATAATGAAAATCAATATATTAATTTAACAAGAACTTAGAACTTCTCTTGTACTTGTCCTAATACAAACTCCATATTCTACACAGAATTTTAAACAACTTTAAAAATTGTTATGTCAGTGAAGAATATTTTAATATTCATTGTTATTTTTTTCTTTTTGTTTAACATTACCTGATGATGGTGAGTGAATTTTCCTGAGTGAAACAAAGATACACCCTATAACTGTGTAAACCTTACACTGTGTCCCTGTTAATAATTCTGTGATACGTAACAATAAAAACAAAATATGATAATGATATTGATAATTATAAGCATTATGTTTTCAATGTACATGATATTACAACTTAAAACTTGCGCATGATTATACTAATGGTATTCCCAGGTCCCGTATCTGGCAGGTCGGACCCACAAGTCAACACCAAACCTGACTGACAGAACATAATACTTTAAATGCATTGCATAGGTAATACTGTATCATTCCAAATTTGTTACGTTTATATAAATCATCGAAAAAAACATTCAATATTTTGCGATAATATATTAGATTATGTTAATTAATAATATTAAATCTTGCCAAAATTTTCAATAAATTAAATAAACATGACCAACATCGGCCATTTTGTTTTATTCTGTTTATGTTGGACTAGTTTGACTCACCAGTAGTAAGGTCGCGCTAAAAGGCAACTTTGAGGCTGTTGTAAAGTACTTTAAGAGTGATAATGTGTGAAAAGACATGGCTTAACCAGGCTGTAGAGGCTGCCTCTTCCAAAGACAGCATTCGTGTTATGAGCTGTCGCAGCTAAGCTCAGTGGGCCTGCTGTTTGAGGTCAGCATTCAATGAAATAGAAGGAGGTACTAGGTGATTTAACCTGACAGATATCTGCAGTGTCCAACTAGCTTGGGCCTAGCCTAGAATAAGGTGAGTTAATGAAGTTTAATTTTGGAGGAACATCACGCAAACTCTTGGGTAACACAGAGTGGACCTAAGGACTCAAAATTCCTTGCTGTCTGTAAATACCTTTCGTTTGGATTCTCTATCTTGAAATTCAGTCAGGCATTAGATAATTCTAAAATTGGAAATTCCCCTCCCAGGTTTAGAATCAGAGTCATGGTCCGCTTGAGTCAAGTTACATAAAGGGTTTTTTTTTTTTTTTTATGAATTCCTTTGGCATGCAAAATACAAGTGTAGCACGTTATTCATGCGTAGACAAAAAACATGAACATTTTAGATGTGATACCTTTCTTGAACCAAACGATACTGTGAATACCATAGGATACAAATAGTTAAATATAGTAAAATAGAAGGACATTTGTTTGTATTTAATTATGGAACATCAGATGTGTTGTCCAAGGAATATTATCACCACTATAAATTACATTGTAGATGTAGTTTGTATTGTATTTGCATTAACGTCCCAATGAGACTTAAAAGTGATAAAAAAATAATGGAGTTGCATGATAATGTTGAAAAATTTAGACCATAAAATGTGCTTTATATTCAAATTACATGAGTGGGAGTGATGTTGTTACTGCAGTCAGTACAGTATATAACATACAATATTTGTTTTTATTTTTGTTCATGTAAAATTTACTGTATAAAATAGACAGGAGAGACAGAAAGTAAACCTTGGTTATGGAAATAAGCATGCGACAGAGTAAAGCTAAAAGTTTACAATAAAAGATCTGCATTTGAGCCTGACACAGACCTCTAAAAAATCACTTTATCGTGGCGTTGTCTCTCCACCCAAGAGTATAAGTGGGTGCTTGGTGGGTTCAGAGGCCAATGTACTGATTACTAGCTACATTATGGAATGTGCCCACAGGGAGCTAAGTATGTGCTCCATAGATGTTTGGTCTAATGACCGGGCTAAAAAGGTGAAACGCATCTTGATATAATGTGAAGCGATGTATTGACATGTGTGCATAGGTCGACAGTACAGTATATTGTGTGAAATGCTACCATGTGGTAAAGATGATACATAAAGCATTTGTATGTAGGAAATACATAATCCGTGCATTAGCAGAAGCTTTTGTAATTTATTATAGTTGTTGTTTTCAGCTTGTTTTGAGACATGTTATTAATCTATCCATATAACAGTTTGTGATAAAATACCTTGTTCTATGTTGGCTCTAAAGCCGGGCACACACTGCGTCATATGATGTTTGTACAACCGTCGCATGTTTGTACAACCGTCGCACCACAAATCTAACTTCACTCCCAGTGAGCGATAGATGATGGGACGCCATCTGCTGATTGTCATTAGCAGTCTAAACGTTGCGTTCTTCATAGAAACGCGTCGGTCGCTGACCGTCGTGCGCATTGAGTTCCCGGCTTAACTGTACCAATATTAAGTCCGGATAAAACATTATTCCCGAAAAAAAACTCTTTACTGTAGACCATTGACACATTGTGAAAAATACATACTATTAATATTAACCACCCATGTTGTATAGTAGGTTGTTTTATCAGCTTGTTTTGAGACAGTCATCAATCTGTCCATATAACAGTTTGTGATAAAATACTGGGTTCTGCCTTCACTTTGCTTCATCAGTAAGCCCAGATGAAACATTACTCCAGAAAAATTTTGTCATTTATACTGATTAATAGTACTTTTTAGGATGAATCTTAAAAAGCCCTTCTAATTATAGATATACAGTTTTATTCTCGCCATTTATATCACTGCTTCAGTGACTTTGATATATCTTCTACAATATTATTCGTTTTACAATTCATAACATCAGTAATTATTGATATTTTCTAATGTGGATGAATATTGAATGCTTGGCAATGTAGTGGATGTGTGACGAGTTTCAGCTAGTAATAAAAATACTAAACTTATAAACAATTGACAAATGTTAGATTAAATTTAAAATAAAACGAACTACATTAAAGCCGAAGTCTAATAAATGTGTCATCTTATTCATAACATTTACACAATACATAAATAATAATATTAATAATAAAACAAAATTATAGTGTTCCAATTTCAAAAATGTTAACCCTCAAAGTTTGGTATAAAGTTGATTTTTTAAAATTAAATTTAAAAGATAGTGATTTTTTAATCAGTGTATCTTTAGGGCGAGTTTAGCTTACAAAATGTGCCTCAAAACACTTTTAACATTTGTAAATCTACTCAGAACATCTGCTGTTGTGAAATGATTTACCCAATCAGAATTTCTAAAACCCATTTTCAAAATATAACTTCATATACTTTTCTTTAATCAGATATATTGAGCTGGCAAACGTCACAACTTATTTTGTTATGACCCATACATATTTGATGGTTTTCTGTGTGTTACACTGTAACAAACTTTGTGAAGAAAAAAAAGTGACCTTTATCATCATCTCCTTCATAAAAACCTTATAGAAACATGTTTTTTTTTCTAAATAATTTGGTCAAACGTAATCAAGACTTCATTAATGAACATGAACTTAGTATTTTGATTCACTGTTTCAGAAAATATCTGAACACAGGTTTTGTAAACGCAATTGCAGAGGGAACAAAAGTGTAGAGGGACAACACAAATGCAGAGGGACATTAATACAGTGTAGATGCACACATTAAATATAATGTTTAAGCAGGAGATAGTTTTATTATAAATTAAAATGGGTAAAGATAAAGTACAATTAAGTATGGTATGAAGACACTACCGTCAAATAGACCTTGCTCGAGATGGCCAGATATCATTTTCAAATGATAGCTAAATATAAAAATAATAATATAATACTGTCAGTGGAAAGTAATCCTTCGTTTAATGACTACATTAATCGCTTGTATTAACATTTGAGCCAGAGGTGCCTAATACACAATACAGCATTTCAACATAATATATAATTCCCCCATCAAGTCATTCACGCTTTCACAGTAAAAATTGTTTTAATGTGTGCACTGTTGCACAGATTTTTACATTTTCTTTTCGTCTTTGTAAGCATTATCCATTGTATTCTCGCAAATAAATTTTGTTTTTTTCCTGCTAACATAATAAAAACCACAGTCTCAAGAGGTGTGGTAGAAGAATAGTTTAAGTAAGTCCTATGCTTCCTGAATCCAGAGACCAATAAAGGTAGGCCCACTTAAATGCAATTAGGAACAGGTGGTGTTATCCTTAAGTCTGTCCATACAATTTTATGGGATAATATTTCTAAAGAGAAAGAACTTTTTTTTCCTTAAGTAGGAAGGAAACAGGAAAAAAATAGACATTAAGTGGTTTAACTGAATGCAGAGTGCTCAATTTCTGACTTAAAAAAAAAAGGATGTTTCAAGGAAGTAAAAAATAGGTTGTACTATTTTGGGGAAATACCCTGGAATTTAATTTAAAATTTAATGTTGAATTATATATATTTTTTTTTTATTAAACTTTGATGATTGTTCTTTGGTATGTTATGCCAAGTTATTAGTGTTATGTGTTATTAATAATGATTGTTTTTTTGTAATTTGTACTTTAAGATACCTGTATGAGAAAATTTTGAGATTGATTTTAAACAGCTAATAAATACACCAAGCCTGATTTAGAAACAGTGGATTGAAAATCACCTAATTCTCTAATTGAAGATACTTTACTTTCTGTGTTGAACTTTTATATAGACCCTCAAATTGCTACATGAAATCCGATGAAAGTAGGGGATAAGCGTATTACCCAAGTAGGTTTATACCCAAGAATTACAATATGGTTTTTTAAAGTTCGGTAGTGGTGCACCATACACATTAAAATATTGTTCAGGGAACTATTCATACATTTCGCTGTAATTACTCTGACGGTCATTGCCTTGCATTACTTTTAAAATAGGGAAAGTTGACTGCTATCGTTGGGAAGGTTTTATTAATCAGAAAAGTAAAACTGCTGTGTATGATTCAGAATTTTTAAAAATCTCTTAGTTGGTAATGTGAATGACTATGATTTATCTTCTACTTGGATTAGAAAGTTTCGAATTAATCACAATTCATATTAAGCATTTTCTGTGGATTTCTGTTATTACCAAATATGGGAAAAATTCTATGTTCATCTTCATAAAACAGACAGAACTGCTGACTATGTTTGGTAAACCACAAATTGCCGGGTGTACTGTATTTCAGTGGTAAAAAAACAGTAAATAATACGAACCCTATTAAGAAGACAAAAGATATGTGTGCCAAAATTTATGTGTTTTAGCCATTTTTCTAAGGTTCCAAGGCTCCCCTCCCCCTCTAAATTTTTAAAAATTATAAAACAAATTGGAGAAAAAAGTCCAAATTATATTCAAGTTTAAGTCTAAGAATGCCATTTCTGGCTAGAGGTGCATTATCATAAATTCTCTTACCTCAGCCCCAACCATGTAGGGCTGAAGTGGTGTACAGCAGATTCCCCATTTGTGAAAGTCTCTGGGCTGCCTCTATTTCTGATTCCTAGATCAGCCACTGTAGTTGCCTTGTTTGTACATAAACTATGTTTTTCAATTTACAAATCATTATATTGCATTTCTAATGCATGGTTCATGCAAATTTGAACTGTTTCATTTTTCCGGAACTAATGTAGAACCTATTAAAAGTCAGCTAGCATACTGTTAATTAGTAATAAGATTATACGTATGAGAAACGTCAATAACTGTAGCATGAAATACATCCTCGCGCCAGCTCGGTTGTCAAACTTCACATTCGTAGCGTCTGTCACCTTGAATTCATTGTTGCCCTGACCGTGTCGTCACCTGGTCTTTATGGAGAGGTAGCGCGTTCGGCACGGGCTATTGTTTGGGTCTAATCGATGGAGCTATCCAATACGCTGACTGATCAGTGACCGTGGGTATGAATAGAATTACTTATTGTTCAGATGAGATGATTGATTAATTTATAATTGATGCCAAATTTAGTAATTGTGTATTTAAGCTACTCATCTATATATGCAGTACAATTCACCAAGTTTCATATTTGTATTCTTTACAACAAATTATGCATTGTGTACAGTGGATTTGTTTTAGTGCTATGTTCTGATGTTATTCAGGAATAAATACAACTTAGAGTGTACATAAGTTAATATTGTGTCAACCAAAATTAAGATAGACCAGGCAAATAAATGTCTTTGAGGAGGCTGGCTAATGTGTCATCTCAAGTGCTAACTCAGGTAAACTTGACTCCCTGCCTATAGGCAGTCTCTACAATTTCCCTCTTATTAAGTGTATGCTTGGTTGCTACAGTAATCTTGTTTTTTTTGGTCTACACGATTCCTTTGGTCTACACGATTTCTTCCCATACTGTACTGTAGAGATACTGTAGAGATGAAAACAACTGGCTGAGGAGGGTCCAACATCTTGTGGTTAATGGTAACAGTGGACGTGGTAGACCCTGCAAGACCTGGGCTCACGTGATTAGAGATGACCTTCGTGCAAAGGGATTGAAAAAAGAGCTTCAAGAATCGTGCAGAATGGAAAGCTGCCATTTCAAATACAGTCTAACCCATGCTTGCATGGAATAATAGATTATAAACTGATGATGATGATGACTGTACAGTATCATGCTTTCTAGAAAAAAGATTAAAGTTTAAAATTGTCCAAATATATGAAATTGGAAATGTTGGCTTGTCCCCTAGGGACCAGCAGCAACTAGAGTACAGCACCAGTACCGACATATTACGGATACATTGCCCCTTACCTCACCTAAATCGGATGTGAGGGTTACTCGAAGAGCAGAGCGAACTTACTCCAATGAAAACCAGACGCTGACCGGGTTTGAAAGGGGGTCTGCAGCGCAGGAAGCTAGAGCAATACCTCTCGGCCAAACGCTTAGCCAAACTGTAGGATTTTATTTAAATATTCAACAGCGCATGTCTTGTCAATTACAGAATGGAAAGATGTAATCACAAAATGACAAATTGCTTAGGGATGAATGGAAATAAGCCACAGGCATTAATAATTTATAATTATTTTATGTAAAATTCAAGGAAAAGTTTTTACTTTATATTTTGGCTTGTATTTTACAAGGTAAACACTGTAAAGATTGATAGTAAAGTGTCTGCAAAAACTTATTTATTTATTGTTTTTTTAAATGAGCAATTTCATGTTATTCAAATTATGACCTACAGTGTGTAATATTTTTCCAATTACGTTTTATTGGTAAAATATCAACTTTGTCTGAAGTAAAACGTTCTTGCTCCATATACTTTAAATTAGAAGATACATGCTTAATTGTTAATATCTGTCAGATTTGTTATTTGCCCATATATGGGCATGGCAGGGACTTAGCCAGAAAAATGAAGTAGGTCGTCCAAAATGGAAGCCAGTGGGCATGGCCCTGAGCCGATGAGTGGGCCACGACGATTTGAGGCCACGCTCCCTCCCAAACATAAGGGAAAAAAATAGAAAATTATGATCTTCGACTCAGAACCGTCTATTTTCTAGCGGGGTATAAATGTTTTTAACATGACGCGTGTTGTAAGTGAACTTTTCACCGGGTAGGCAATGGTTAAGCCTTACATTTTTGGGAGTCCCCACCAAATGTTGGTATGAAAACAACATACATTCAATCAATAAATGTTGTTTTTATTAAACGTAAATATTATTTAGCTTTAGGTTAGTGTAACATTCAATAGATTTGAAGAATATAAATAATTTGCTAAAGGTAGACCAGGCCTAGGCTAGGCCGAGTTGATTAGGCCAAGCTGTCACGGTAAAAGGGGCTGTCCTAAATAGCTCGCTGGCTAAGCCTTTGGGGCATGGTGATGTCGTGTCACACCCAAATATGGGCATATCATAGGTATTTGCTACATAAAATGTGTTAGTGTGGACAACACTTTATAAACCATCCCCTTGTGATGTTGCGCACCTTTTTTCCCAGCTTTTAAATATTTGAAAATCTTTATGTTCCTGGTTATTTTTTCAAACACTTCTTCAGTGTCTTATAAAAATTCATTTTATAACATATCAAAACATGTTTTCCTCTGGAGCCAGGCTTTCAACTTCAAAATCACCTATCATCTTTTTACGTATCCCACTCCTTTCAATTATCCAAGTAAGGTCTATTCCTTGGGGAGGGACTTGGTAAATATGAATGTTTACATTAAGCATAAGATGACTAATGCGGTGGTAAAAATACTTATTGTAGAAAGATTGATGGTGTAGTATTGTATAAATAGACCATAAAGCATACAGGATTATGGCATAATAATTGTGTATGTTTCACCTTGCACTACTGTAGAACAAAAGAGATGAATTTTCGACTTACCTGCCTTACGAAGAAACATAAAATACTATCATTATAAAATGTTCTTAGAAATATAATGTATAAGCACATTGTACTAATAATGATTTTAAGATGGATTTATTAAGTACAGGATAAACGCATTAATAACTGAACAAAAGAAGTGAAGTTTCTTTGCAGGTGTTGCGAAGAATCATAAAAATATATTCATTAAAAGATGTTCTATAAAACATAAAAGGGTTTGCTTTATCTAATATTATTTTACGAGTTTGATTTGGTATACTTTTATAGATTCTTAGGTATTAACATTCTATATGAAATTAAGCACATAGCACCACCAGTTTAATGTTCCTTCTGAAAGATGAGGAATAATTAAATGCAGTAGAGTTTTTAAAGTGGCGAGATTGCTTACTGATATTGAAAACACTTTGATCCATGGAAAGGTGATAAATATATATTATATAGACTTGAAATGAATTAAGTAGCGGTGTACAGTAGAAGTATAAATAATAGGTGCACTATTAACTGGAGACGTTTCACACATCGTCTGCTAAAAGATCATGTACGTATAGTAGCCCCCAAGCATACACATAATTTCAACACGTGCGATGTTTATTTTGGTAGTTGTATATGACCTGATACATATGAAATCTGTATCTTGAAACAAACATCTGTTTTTATGTTTTTTTATATTGTTAATGTATTTTTATTCTAAGAACTTCCCCTAATACATTGTTCACTTCCTCATTGAATAAGGAAAAGAAATTCAACTGATAGATATAGCAGAAGTTAGATAATAGGATGCTGGGCAGGTTGTAATATGTTAACTCTGTACAAACAGTACAGCTAGACTCTCTGTATTATATGTTTGCAGAGATATCAGTCCCTTCTAGCAGCAAGGTTTGCTAGATGGGACTAAATATAAATTTAGTTCATTAAGGCTGAAAATATATCTTTCGCATCATAGTAATTTTAGTTGCGTATCGTCAATTGTCTTGCAGGCGAATTTTCCTTGATGTTTTCTTAATTTTTCTGGTCAGCCTGTTTTTTGATTTGGTCATATTTTTCTTTGCCATTATAATAGGATTGTTTATAGTCATTTAGAATTGTTGCATATTTCCATCTGTAATTAGGCCAATCTTTTAGTGGTCACGAATAATTGTATTTTTGTCAAATCTAATCGCGATGTCTAACATACTAAGTGGTAAGCAAGCGAAGTTTTAGAAATTCCTTCTCACCCACTATTTTATATTTTTTTAGATTTACGCACATTGGGACTATGATATAATTGCCATATTAATTCCCACTACATTACTTAAATTAGTCCTTTTTCTAATGATCATTAACAGTTAACCCAGATAGTAGGCCTACTGTAGTCGAATTTGAATATAGTTTTTTGAAGATTGAATCCCAGGCTGGATAGTGGCCTACATTACAATATTACATGGTCCTGAATACAAAAACATGATCAGTTTGGATGTACAAGAGAAGAAAAGCAGCGAACGTTATTGCAGACAGCCCTTGCAGCTTCTACTACGTGAGCTGCATACGTTTTATCCTTTACGATTTGATTATTGTATAGGAATAATTAATTTTCTAAGTAGAAATGATTAATATCAGAAACAGAGCAGTTCTATTAGTATTACTGTACATTCAAGGCCATTAAGATCATAGGCTTTTAAAGGTGATATTTTCTCAGTGACTTCAATCATTTATCTTTGACTGTCTGTCGGAGAGAGGGGTCATGAAAAAAATAGTGCAAAATATTAATAATAATAAATGTTCTTTATTGCTGCAATAGAAGTAATAATAGGACCATACAGTAGTAGTAATAATAATAAATGATGATAATATTATGGTAATGATGATAGTGGTAAATATAATTTATGAGCCTATGAATTTCACTGATAATACAATTCAATAATAGTATTTTTCTTTAAAATAACTTAAAGTACTTTTTGGAATATTACTAACCAAATATATTTTAAAATTGAACAAATTATTTTTAATATCATCAAAAAAACACTTTCAATCTGACTACAGTATTAGAAATGTTCAATTTTTAGAAGCCTGTTTTATGCCAATTGACATATAGTACATGTTAAAGCTTTTCTATTATTTTTTTTTTACTTTATGTGCCCCCGTGAATTTATTTGGAAATGTAGAAGCGTACTAATTCTGACAACCAGAACTGCTATAACTTGTATTGTTATGTCTGTCCTTACTTCGTGTTTGGCATTTAACACACACGTATGAATGAAGCTTAAGGTTAAAATTACAATGAGATAATAATTTGAAATGTCATTATTTCAATAATAAGTGATTATTGTAAAGTTTTAGGGGCATTACCGGAAAATAATGACCCACAGGAGTTATTACTGCCTGAAGTATTGTTCTTTTGGTCGTTCTGGGATAGAAAATTTATGTTGAAAGGTAAAAGGATGAAGTCACGATTGAATTATAAGTGCAATGACTCATTTATCAAGTTTATATTGTATGGGCTTCTGATCTTGAAAAACTAAATACCAAAGTCATGGAAATTTGTTATCGTAACATTTTAATGTCATAAAAATTGAGGTGCTTTTGCAGTGACATCTTGTTCTTTTGTTGTCTAAATTAAAATGTCACATAAATTACAAGTTAAAATCAATAACTTGGAAAAACACATTTATTTTCTGACAGTGTTGTGGGGGAAAATATCCAAATATCGATTTTAAAGGGAAAACTACAGATTGTTATTGTAGATCTTTTTCGAATGTTTTTTTTTTAATGTTCTAAACTGATGCATTTGGCAATCCATTTGTTTGACTGTTTATATCTTTTATATTTCTTTTATATAATTTTTATATCTAAAGTGCCACTTGTGATCTAGTGATAGTAGCGGATATAACATATATAGTAAAATCTGGAAAACCCCATAAAATATTTTAGTAAGTTGTTGACTTAGTTGTTAGCACTGATTTCCAAACTTTAACTACAAAAAAAATTGTAAATAGACAATCAAATAATTTAAGGTTCAGCAAACTATATTAAAGATATTATTTATATTCTTTGAATTGAGAGAAAAATATTTTCTGCTAATTTTAAATTCATTGCAGTTTTGCTGAGTATAAAAAACTAAAGGTGGGTGGTAGAGATTTGAAGGGTAGGTGGGTGATAACATTGGTAAACTCTAAATAATAAGAGTGGATTTTAAGGATGGGCAACAGGTTATTAAAGGTGGGTGGAGGGCCATGATATTCGCTTTAGACTAGGTGGAAAATTTCAACGCTGGGCTGCCCCGCCCACTTCAGCCCATCTCATGGCTCAGGTGGACTATCCTATCGGTAGGCAGAAGGTTTTTTAAAATCCAAAGCCAAGACAATGTTTTTCCTTGAAAAAAATGTATTAATTTTTGTATTACTGTAACTTTCAATTATTAAAAATACAAAAATTAGAATGAGAAAAAATTGTCTTTGCCAAATGATTTTGGTAAAAGCTTGTTGCTAGGTGATGAACAATAAAATCATGTAGGAAATTCTTCATTCAGTAGTCTCCTTTGCCAGTCACCTTATGTTTAAAATTAGTTTCTAAATAAATGCTGATTTCTTAGAATTATGCCTATTAATTCTGGTACTAAGTTCATGTTATTTATTCACTATCAAATTCACAATAATTATTCATAATTCATAATAAGGAAATTGGAGAAAACATTTGTGTAAATAAAACTGAATTAGATTTTGAGTATGTAAAGCTATTGTTTGCTCAAGCCCTTTTGTATGATAACCAAAGTTGTTAGTATTCTGTACATTATATTCAAATCAGTTACTTTACTTGGCCTGTTCCTAACTGTGCTAATGGCCGTAATCATTAGTTTGAATATTAAGAAAAATTAAGTAATATAAAATAAGTAATATAGTGACTCTGGGTTGTAATCTGTAAAACTAGGCCTAAGGTAGAAATTTTCCTACAGCAGCCTTCATGCAGAGTAGTAAATACGCAACTGTGTATTGCTTCATCGTATACTTAGCACTCTAGTTGTTATAATATCTCTATGGGCAATACATACACATACAAGTGTTCTCTAACCTCGCTTTACCAAATCATGCTGTCTATATCAAGGAGAATACAGTTATCTCAAAAGTTTCAAAGGTCACAATTTAAGAAGCTCAGATGAGAGCCTAGCTGAAAAGCAGCGGGTTCCAAGTTTAAAAGGTCGTTACAGATTAAGAATCATGTCAATAACGACCTCTTCAGTTATGTATTTGCAAAAACGAGAAATTTAATTTACAACTTATGTAGCCTACTTCATCGCAATTTCTTGGAGCATTATTCAATTTTACATTATTAACCCGGTCTAATTCTATTTGTGCAAATTGTCTGTTTTACTTTGCAACAATTTCTTGTACAGTTTTTTTTTCTGTCCTTATTTAAACTATCGCCGAATTCTTCTCTTATGATTTATCTTTTAATTCTATATCTTCTTGACCCAAATTTCCCACACATATCAAAACAATTTTGAAGTTTGATAGAAATTACGAGATTACGATTTCTGATATACTCTAGTTGAATATAGTAGATTGAATTAAGTTTATTTCTTAGCTTAATTGAAAGGTGTTTAAAAGCACAGATCATTTGGAAGTAAGTGCCAGTATAAATGGTCGAAAGAACACTAATAATACTAAACATTTGAGTTCTGAAGTTAATTATTTTCAGACTAAATAATTAGGTCTATTTAATTGCTTTCAGATATACATTTGACCTACTTTACTGTAATTGCATTAAGTTTAATTTAAGAGAAATAAGTTAAGTTGAACTCCATCCTACACTGTTATAAATATGGTATACTTATGTAGTCTGCGATATTGTAATATCTGAAAGTTCGCTAGATTAATAACCTTTTTTACTTTAACATTAATAATTGTCCATTTATTTAAAATATGTAATACCGGTAGTATGATAATTATAATGATAATAAAATGATAATTTATCAACAATGTTACATTTAATGTCATTTCGACGGAGTTCAAGATTCAAGATTTAAAGTATCTTTATTTTCCAAAGAAGGTGATTTTCATTTCATTAAATACAGTTACATACATTACGATATTTGTTACAGTTACATTTTTTTTCAAAAATAAAAATAATAATTATTATGTTTAATTATAATTCATTGATAAGCAAATACAATTGCACAACAATAATACTAGTAGTAGTTAAACATATAATCGCAATTATGTCTGCAATTTACTGTTTTGGTTGAAGAAACATGGCATCTAATCACAGGCTTTGTTGCCCGTGTTGTAATACTGCTAGTGTACACCTATATTGAAATTAATTTAAATATTATTTACATAAGATTAGACATGTACTTTTGATCACATGACCATCGACTGCTGTTGCTTGAAACTACTGTAGCTCCATCTAGTATAAGCCCAATTCCAGTTGAACATAAAATTGGGCCGATTTTGGTAGGGGAGGAATGCAAGTTTCCCCTTTCAATCAAAAGGCAATGTTCAGTACATCATGCCTAATTCAAAGCCAATACTAACTTAGATGTATAATTATTGAACTTATTTATTTTTAATTTTTATTATTGTAATTGTATTTTTTTTATCTTTAATATGATTTTTTTTGTATTGTTAATATTGATATTCATTTCAATTTCACTTATAATTTTTTTTTTATGAAATTGTTGTTAACATTTCCAATATGTTAATGGTACATCGTGTTATTGGTGTTGTACACTTTTGGTAAGAAATAAACAATATTTAATTTTTTTTTACTCATATCATTTGTAATAGTTAGTTTAAGCTTCTCAATCAAATCGTACCCTGGGCTTTTGTCCGAGGAAAGGTAGGTACATCAATTTGGGTGTAAATATAAGGGGTGAAATTATACATGAGATGTGCTTCATACCCGATCACTACAGTATACATCAAAACCTACTGGCCATGCTAATACTGATAGGCATATAGTCATGGAACTCATTACGTACTTAGGAAGAGAATGTACATGTAAATATTTAGGGTAATACAGGGGTTTGATTGTATTAATGTGATTGGACAAGAACATCTTTACCTCATTTGCGAAGTAACCATTGGACGTGATAGGTTAAGAGTTCAGAGTTTTAAGCCTTTGTTCTTTATTAACACCTGGGAATATCTATCCCCCAGACTTTGCATGGCCTAATCCATTAGTAATTTTAGGGGTGGTAAAATTGTTATTGGATTATTTTTATAGGTGGAATAATGTGGAGAAATTTACTATAATTCTGATAGTATGTGGTATTTACGGATTTACTGTTAGTTTTCTATTAGCATATGCAAAGGTGAGAAGAATTTTTATTATCTGCTGTAAATGCGAAGAAACTTCTTTATATCATCCATCAAAGTAACAAGAAAAATCTTTTGAGGGAGTTTCTGCCAAAAAACCAAAAAAAAAATTGTTATTTTATTGTTTCATTGAACTTCTATTAAATAACTACATTAACTGGAGTCTTCTTGGAAAATGAAATTGAAATTTATTTATAATACCTTGAAGTGATTGTAATATGGAACATTTGAGTTTGTGAAATGTGTGGTTTATGCATTATTCAAGTGTTGACATCTATTAATATTTAGGAGATAAGCATATTTCATCACCCCAATAGATCCTTTTTATCTGCTGCACTCATTACTACCATATATTGATAAGCTAAGTGAATTGGTTGAAATTGGATCCAGTATTATCACATTGTAGATCTATCCCAACTTCACTTAACTTGTTAACTGATGGTAAAAAATTTGGCTGTCAGAAATTCCGACCGTTGATTTATTTGGTAGTCGTCGTTTCCATTCGCCAAGACGAGATTTACTGAATATGTTGATAAGTAATTGATGAAGCTATAAATAAGTTAAATTTTTATAGTTATATTTAGCATTGTAATTCTGTGATAATTCTATTTATAGCCCTTAGCCAACATGTACTTGTTTCAGTTCACATCCCATTTTCATTTACCCTACTTTAAAATGCTTGTTGTATTATTACTACTGTATGTATATGAGGTACTCATCTGTACATTACACAGTGTTCCATCATGAGTCTGGGACACACTTGGGTTCCATGCTTAATTGTCAATTTGCACGCTCTAGTGCGTGTACAACCTACATTAATAATACTCTGCACATACATATTCATAAATGTTTTTAATTTTCTTGACTTTTATAAAATTATTTCTAGTCTACTGATTATGCTCATTAAAATGTTTTGACAAAGTTGATATGAATTATGTTTAATTGGTTATAATTTCCGTGCTTTGTTGATTCCCAGTATTCATTTCCTGTTTCTCAAATAAATTTGGAATTAAATTACGCTAAGAATATTAAATGTATCGTAGTGGACTTACACCCGAAGAAGTACGGTAATTTAACTCACGTTAATTAAAAATATTTAGACAGTTTAGAGAATCCAGACTTCAACGAAAACTTGAAATGGTGCCATTTTTTTTTTACCATCTGTTTTAAATTTTTATGATCCTTTTATTTTATGGCCTATGATTTTAAGTCCTATGGTTCAAGGTAAAATCATAGAGAAAATAGAACTGTTCTATTTTCTCTATGGTAAAATTAGGTGTAATGTAGGATGTGGGCTTATACATGAGGAACTACGGTATTCGCACATCAGTAGTTTGGTAAATTAATTAATATTCTCTGTTGGGTGGGAATAATCTTCATCACGGCTGTGCATTCAACAAGGAAAAGACATCCACAAAAAATTATTAACATCAACAAGTCAAGAGGCGTCAAAACCACTCAATCATGAACTGTTTATATTGGTTGTATAGGAAGCCTGACGCTCCTATGGTCTGCTTATGCTGTTGTGGTAAAAAGCCAAATGTTCAAATTGTCTGATCTATTAATAATAGAAGAAAAGGTTGTAAAACACTCCCACATTCCTACATAAGTATACTTCAAAGCATCCCACTCTATTATAGACTCAATAGACATGACCCATTACATAGATCTGGGTAAGGTCAATGACCCGATGAGCAAGTTATACAAATCTGTTTTGCATATATATCCTGGAACTTTGATTATATTTCTCGGAAGACCTAAGGTCATAATATTTACACACTAAATGCATATGTAATAGTTGCTTATGTTTATTCATATATAGTAATTTCATATTGTTTTTAGTTTTTTGTAAGATAATTTCCTAATATATTTTTAGTTCAATTCTTGCAATTAATTCATTATTAATTGTAGTTTTCTCCACAAACTTAGTATGATATATAGTATATACCTGCTATATAACTTTGATTTTGATATTGTTAGAAGATGTGTTTTTATATTTTATACTGAAAGTTGAGATGGTTTTTTAATCATTGTGTGTTAATCAGATTACCGTGGACACATACTAGAAACTAAGCCTGCTGGGACATGAGTTTGTTTCCATGCTCGGCACAATTAGTAAAATTCTGTTTTTAGTACAGTAGGCCCTATTTCTCCTACCACAGGAAATCCTGCTTTGAAATACTGTTCCTAGAAGTTGTTTTTCATAACCAGTAGGAACACGCCCTTAGTGGAAAATTATTTATCAAGTTGCACCAAAAAGGTGTAACTGTACCTCCATGGTTACATAGTAATTGTTAGTTGCACAGAGATGGATAGTTAGTTTTTTATTGGTCTACCATGTGATGAAATCCTAGAATGACCCTTATTCTTGTATCATTTTGCTGTTTGGAAAAAGCCTACAAATCTTCTATACATGTATGAACTCTGACCTCTTAGTCTTATATCATAGGATTGATTGAGGAACATAATTAAACCAATAAACAGGTTTTAATGAAATATAAAAAAAAAACTACATAAATTGAACTTATCTATACGTCATGATTGGGATTATCTCTGTTGTCAGCATACAATATTAAATATGGTGAGTATTTTCCAAGGTTCTGCCAACCTGTCCAAATAATATAAACCTATAGTAGATTTTGTTTACATTGTGTTCATGATCAAGACTGATATGCGCTAAAGTAGGACGAATGAGTAATCGAGTCTAGTGCAAATGTCAATAGAATGGCCTATTGTGTTGTGTGCCTGTCTACGCTGAAAGAGTAAACACAAAATAGTGCCTTTAGTATACTGTTAGTTACTACTTACTATATTTAAGCAGGTAATGTTTTCATTGGAAAAGCAACATATCAAAGGGAAAGTCTGGGGGCACAGAAGCTCCCAAGAAAGAAAATTGTCTTATGCATTCTCTCAACTAAATTTCTCATCATGCCTCCGTCATTCTCCCACCATTCTAGTCAATAACCTACGCCACTGAATTTGATACCAACTTTAACACAAATTAACATTAAATGCAAATTTAAAGGATTTCATTAGACTTAAATGCTATGTAGCTCTTTTTAGTACCATAATTTGGTGTACAGTACCAGTAATGGAAATTGTAGAGTACTGGACTGGTAAACAATGTAGATTGATAATATTTGTCTTTACCATAAAAGTTGTCACTCTTATATGCCAGCAACACACATTTGAAGCAGAACCAACAACATATAATAATTGAAATGAACATAGGTGTCGTTAATTTGTACCGGACATCACCATCTCAACATCATTTTTCTTCCAACATTGCACGTTTTTCCAAATTTTGCCATTCCTCGCGATCTTTAGCAAGACATTGTTTGTTTGATTCTAAGCCGGGAACTCACGGTTGTACGACGAATCCAACTCGCTCCCTGTGAGCACGAGGCGACGCGACCCCATCAGTAGCAATCTGAATGGATCGTCATTAAAAACGATCCTTTGCGCGTGTGTCATGGCTTTGCGTTTTTCATAGAATCGCGTCCACCGTCTGGCACAGTGAGTCCCAAGCTTTATGAAAAAATTTATTAGTTTTCTGTGAATTTTTACTCGGACATGTTTTTTATCTTATCTGTAGTTTTCAACGCTCTTTTCATAAGCTGTGTATGCTGATGTTCATGAATATTGTTGTGACATTTGTTGTGTTAGATTTAATGATAATTTATTATTATAAAGAATACTGTACTCTACAACATGAAGCAGACTGGCTATTATATGGATTTAGTATCCTCTAAAAATGCATGCTCACTGCTGCTCTATAGTAAAGTACTGTATTATAATTTAAGAGAATGAACGGAAGCTCAGGGCTGGTATCTGCCTGATGATGCATATTCTATAGCATCAGAAGAAGTAGGTTTGCTCCAGGGCTGTTCGATTTTTGAAAATTGCAACAGGACTTGTTTAGAAATGTAGGACAGTGCATCGCAAAAAAAATAACAAATGTAGTGTAGAGTATCACCATGGTTACTGTAGTAGTAAACAAGAAATTCTAACGTCAGTGAAACAGGATGAACTTCATGTTTTTCCATGCATAATTTGTCGTGCAGTAGCCAAGGGCTGAAATCATAAAAAAAATTTGCACAAAATTGCTCTATCGAATCAAATAAGAACTTGTATAATTAAAAATTTATAGTTTTGAAAATTATAAATTTTAATATGTAAAACATAATGAATAAGTGGTTTTAAAACATCAAATATTTTATTGACAACTTTCAATTTATCAAGACTTGCTTAAATAAACACCAGTCACAAAATAACACTCTACAAACAAGCAATTGGCAGGTCAATACAAATTTGTTGAAATATTTTGGGACTTGGACATTATTATTACTCTCTAAGATTTAAAGTTAAAGTTGACAAAACTTTAAAGGAAGTTAAAGCAGTTAATAAAATACACTACATAAACCATGGTAGTATTCCAAAACAAGATGATTCCACCTGTAATCATCCCATATTAATATCGTATTTGTTTCAAAAATTTCACTAGACATAAAGAAATCTTCTAGTGAAATCCCATATCAATACATGGGTGTCGGCTTAAGGTGAAACCTAATGAAGACAAGATGTTATCGCCATGACGACAGTGTCATAAACTGCTTGAAGCTATCAAAGGTTATATTATGCTTGACATTCTTTGCGAGCCTGATAAATTGGTCTGGACTGTGGAGGCTAACACCCTTCCTTGTTGGCTGGAGAATTCTTGGATTTTTTTGGCTTTCTCTTCAGCTTTATGCTTCCATCAGTTTATTTGATTAACTGTATAATTTATTGACTTTTTAGAATTGCCTGCCCCAGTAATAGCTTTAATGGTCATTAAAACAACTGTTTAACATTTACCACCATACCACAATAAGGCCATGTCAGAAAAATAAATTGTTTATAAACTATTGAAATGACATAGATGGAAAAAGTTTCACTAAGAATTCTGAGCATTTTCCCTTCTGATAATTAATTAAAAAAATATTCAGGTCAGATCATTTTTTTTGTGTGTGACCGTAATAGTCAGCATTTCATTTTCTTACTTCACTCTAAACCAAATATCTTTACATATTTTTAGCCAGTGGCATAACTTCTTAACATATTTTGTCTGATGATGACTGTGGACATACCTTCTCATCATATTTCATTTGTCCTTCATTTCATAAAATCATTCATATTCAAATGATTTTGTCTGGTCTATAAACATTGGTTTGTCTGAAAGCAGTCAGCATTATGTCCTTAATATTATTAACTTTATTAATATTTAATATTCATATTCAAGTAACTTCATCTGGTTTTGTAAAAATTGGTTTAATTTGAAGTAATATTTGTCATGCTGTTGTATATCAATGTTATTGTTCCTGATTTAATAGGAGAAAAGTTTTTCTGATAAATGTTCTCATGACCACTCATCTTTGTCATCAGCATTTTTATCAATATCGTTATCATTAGCCTATACAATTTACCATTGTCAATATAAAATATGTCTAAATATACTCTAGGCGAGTTGTAGACAATGCTGTAGGCCTTGTCCATGTATAAATACAATAGGCATAGCTACCCTGAATGTAGTGCTTTTTTTGTGTGTACTAAGTCTGCTACGTATAGTTATTGCATTGTGTAAAGTAAAATAGCAACTTGTTACTACAGTATTGGTAACTGACCCGTTCCCAGTTTGTGTTGTTATGGCAACTGGTATTCATTATCCTGACCATTTCATGTTATTTGTTGCTGAAACATTTAATATATGAGAATCTACTTGATTTGGTTGCCATGGCAATTAGGACAAATATGAAAACAAAATGTAATAACTGTGTGATATTAATCAAACAAAAATTAATAAGCTTGCCATAATATAATATAAACATTGGATTATTTATGATATTTAAATCATAGGCCAGTATTATGTACAGTAGAGCATGTTACTACAGTGTATCTTACAATTGGTTTTTTTTTCATACCAAACTTGGCCTGCTTCTTTAAAACAAAAAAAGAACTTTCATAGCATCCAGGTATATTTTTCCTGAATTCAATCAGTTATTTTTTGTCTTATCGAGATTTAATCCTCATCACTGTCTCTACCCCACGTCGTTTTTCCATTTTCTCTAGCTTTTTACCAAGCACAGTAACTAAAATTAAATATCCATAATGGAAAATCTTCGTTGGCACGATTTTACGGTATTAGGAGGAATTACTGTGTATATTAGTGTTACAAGGAATTACGCAGCATATCGGTTTGGGGTTTAACTCGCACTGGAGTGCTCCGGCAAAGAATGTGTGTCCACGATCGTAATGGCCAACTCACAGTGAGTTTTAATCCTACGTGAAGCTTTGCTGTTCCTAATGATCAAAACGAATTACGAGTGCGGATTTGGTCTAAATGAGTATAATTATATATGCAGTGATATTTCTGCCTGCTTATTTTCTGTTTTGAAGATTATTTTTTGATGGAGTATTGTAGCTCGCTTAATGATCCTGTGGAAGCCGCAGGTTTATTTATTTCACCAGGCAATCTTGAGTTTAAAGGGAAACTAATTAAAGTTGATCTGTTGATCGAAAATACAACTTATGATAACACAACCAACAAGATTGTTTGTATCACGATTGAATTACAAAAAAAAATAAAGATAACAAAGAAAATATAAAATTGAAGAAAGCAAACATGCTGAAAACTATGATTTCACAGTAACAGAGGAACATTATTTTTGTTTAAATAAAAATAAGAACTTTTTAAAACTTTTGAAATGTAGGCCTATGGAGAATTATAAAATTTACTTGTAAATTAATTGAGTTCGTAAATATGATTTTTTTTTTATGTTATACACCTATGAGCATTTGTTAATATAAAGGTAGTTTCTCCTTTCTCATATATCTTATAGTATTAAACTTATTGTAGAAAAAAGGTAAAATAGGAAGTTTTAGGCTTAAACATTACTTTATATTACTGTATTTAATTTTTTTTTCTTTGCGCTAAATCAAAAATTAATATGTAAACAATTATGATATAATAGAGAATGTATGTGGTATAATTTGACATTAATTAATTATTCTTTATTTGATATTAATGAGATGGCCGAGATGAGATGGAGAATACACAGTGTACAGATAAGTCAAATATACTAAATACATACAGTAATTAAGCATTAGCCTGAACCTCATGAGCAAATTAAAAAAAGGAGAAATAAATAGCTCTAACATAAATTGTTTCATTTTTAACAAATAAAAAGAAGAGATGGACACTAATTGTCTAGATTAGGGAGATGGTTTCCTTAATAAAAACTGACCGTCTCATGATATTTTGTCATATTTAGTTACTATCTTACCTTTAAGTAATTCATCCTACTTAAAATAAGCTGGTCATCCTATAAATGGCGGTCATCCTATAAATGGCGGTCATCCTGTAAATGGCAATCATGATCATACCCAGAGCAAGTTCAGTACCTGCATACATTTGCTATTGTAATATATTATTAGTGTAAATGTGTTTAGAAGTTATCCTGGATTTAAAACATGACAAGTCACCCCATGAGATATTTGCCTTTCACTATTCTCTAAACCATGACACCTACCTCCACCCCAGTACAGTATCTCTTACATTTATAGGACCTTCCGTTTATTTTTATTTAATTTTTCTTTTTTTCTCTCTCTCTGTTTTCCTTTCCCATCTTGTTTTTACATAAAATACTCTTTCCTCTTCCTTCCGCTAAATGAGTAAATAATAAATGATAACTATTGTCATTTTATCTCAATTAGTCACTTGAACTTCAGAATGACTTCAAGATGGAGTCACAACGTTGTTCTTATTTTAAGTGTTATTTTTCTATTGATGATTTATTCTAAGCCTATTCTATGCATTTTGAGATTATCATTTCATCTCTTCATATCCCTATTTTAAACCATGACAGGTCACTTTTATCCTCCCTCTAGCATACAATATTTTGTTTTCATGAGGTGATTTAAAAACAAGGTGATCTACACATCTAAGAAGCAAGCAAGTCAGTTTGAAATTGACCATCTTCTGTGGATACAAATAATTGATCTTGACTTTGATAGTAAATTTAAATTATATAAAATAATTATCATTGATCCTTTGGTAGTCTACCGCCATTAATCCAATCATTGTAATGAGATACATGCTTGAGACACAATATCAACTTTGATTGACATCCATCACCTTTGACCCCCACATTACCTGAGTTAATACTGTAGCCAGATCATAGCCTCTTTTCTTATGGCTCATAATGTCTAGCCATTTATTATAAATATTTGATGAAGTCTGTGAGAGCATGATACAACCAATGTATGTCACACATTTTCATCTGTACAAGTCTTGAAGACTAAAAGTATGTGCCGATAGTGGTAGTAATAATATGTGTCATTCCAGTACTACTTAAACCTTTTCCACTAAAAATTTATAATACTAATATTACAAAAACAAAAAAAATTCTCTCTATTTAAAGAATAGGTCCCCATTTTTCCTTTATTCTTCCTTTTTGTTCGTTGACATGCCCACACATTCCTGTATCTAGGTCATAGTTGCCAGGCCTTGATATACATGGATGGTTCTTGATCATGAAGATATATGAAAATTTATTCAGGGTTTTGTAAATGTCTTGCCTTGTGAATAGTAACATTTAAGGTACTGTAGTGGTCCAAAAGAAGGATGAAAAGTTTTTTTTTAATTTATTTACAGACTAATCGATCTGCTCATTTAATGTTGAAAATGTAAACATACTGATCTGTCTTTTTTGTGATTGGTTATGATGAAGTGCGCAAGTTTGTGTAAGCTACCCATTATTCATATTATTCATTATGGCTACAGCTACATGCGGACATTCATTGCTTATGATGATTTTTAAGTAAGATTTTTTTTTGGTCGTTTGCCTCATGAAGGTAAACAGAAAGATCACAACTACCTCAAGAATGTGGGATAAGACAAGAGACATGTTTCTGTATTTATTCTATTTTTTTATTATTTTAATGGCTTATATATGTCTGTAGTAGTAGACTGCTGTATATAAGAATTTCACTTAGTGGCACGCCACAGCAGCGCCTAATTGTACCTCTACATGATTCTAACAAGGCCGAGTTACAAAATTACACTGTAGCATAAGGTGCCATGTTAAGTTGCTTCGTGTAAAGGTGGCTGCCTCCCACTGCCTCATGACGTAATTCTAAAGATTTAATTCATTAATCCAGCTGCAACTGACAATAATAATTCTATTCTCCAATCTGTGGTTATGGGGAAATATCAAAATAAAGGTACAAGAGATAGATATGGTTGAAATATGCATTAAGAATACAGAGTGTAATGAATGTAATTACAAAGTAGTAACTTTAGCTGAGGAGAAATTCTCTCAAACGTTTGCATTAATATTTAGGATAGAATAATGAATAAAGCAAAGGATAGAATTTTACATCCTCTAAGGTTTGAATATCGCGTCCAAATCCTATGTCGAATTGTACTGTACAATAATATTTCTGTATAAACATACTTTATAACAAAATAACATACCTAAAACAATAAACAATTATATTTGTCTACATGACCTTCCTCAATATACAGTAGTACTGTCACAGTACCTAATGTTGTTTTGAATTTCCTAATTGGAATTCCAGGTAAGAAAAAGAATGTCTATACCCTACATATGCTTTTTTTTAGCCTATTTATTCAATAGAATAGAAGGACTATTATTTTTACGTGATAAAAGTTACTGTTGTTATTATGTAAGGAAGCAGTTTCAACCCCTTTAAAATTATCGGTCATAATTGTTGCTAAACAATACCTCCATTGTGTAATAATTCATATTCATAAATATATTAAATTTTTGTACAAAATGGAGGCCTGTATTTTCAGCGTTGAAAAAGGGGTAATCAAAAGTGATCGTAGGCCTACATATAACAGAAGGTTATGAGAGCAAAATCATTATTTTAATAGGCAGTAGTTATGAAGGGTGGAAATGTATCACCATTTAATACCTCCTTGGCCGTTATAGACAATGTCAAATGTTGAGATACTTGTGTAACACAGAGAAGAATTAACTGTGTTCCTCTGGGAAAAAAATATGGACACCACAAGTGATGTGAAATTTACAAAATATGAGTATCGAACCATGAACATGTTAAAGAATTAACATTCACCCTTGCGGCAAAAAAGTAAAAGGAAGCAAATCATTATCACCAGTTTACAGTATTATACATTGTGCAATAGTTATGGCCAGAATTCAAAATAATAAATTGTTGTTTGAAAAATGATTTGAAATTTCTATCTCACATTTATATAACAGTAAAATTTATTTTATGTAAATATTTTTACATGAATTATTTAATGATTTAAATGCCATTTTTAGTGTGATTAGCTTCAAATTAAACACCACTCACTTTTTTTTTTTTTTTAGTGGGAGGTAGAAAATGTGGGGGTGGGGATAGAGTTGGCTTTATTTTATAATTTATTTTGGCAACATAAGGCTAAATATCCTGTAACCTTTCAAAATATATCACATTTTTATATTTTATAAAGTATGTTATTCTAATATATATTTGCGAGAAGTTTTGAGATAATTTTCTGTGGATTCTGGGTGCTTGAAACGCCTTTTCATCTGATTTAGTTTTTCAGAAATATTTCAATCTAATATCTGTGTACAAGACTCAATATTTTACGGGTTAATAAAGTATCATCATGGTTATGACAACTATTCAAATAAAAGAAAAGTAAATATTTTCAGAGTGCCATATGAATTTTATATGATTTTGATGCAAGTGCATGTATTGCATATCTTATGAATAAACAAGTCCTCGATATTGGAGAACCTACTAATGATAGGCCTGCAGTACAAGTGTTAGACATAATCATCCTCCTCTCATACTGTAAATGGCCGGTAGCCATTACCATGTATACTTTAAACCATGAAGCCCCTTGGGTTCATGGTTGGATTCTTGCATTTCAGCTGGAAGACCGAAATGTACGGCAGGAAGTATAGAGCACCTTTATGTAAACATTGAAATACATGCTCTTTGCCATATACTGGGTACAGTGGGCCAGTAACACATCTATACACACTCACATACTGTACATAACTTCCCCTTTCTCTACACAAATATAATATACACAAACCCTGCAAGCATACATTAATGTACACAATTATCATGCATACTTTTTATTTCTTGCGGTAACTTCTCTATTTAAACAACTGGTTTCTTAACCATGATTGGTCAATTTTTTTAGCATTTTAGCATAAAAGATTGTAGTTGTCTGTCTATAGTATTTCCTCCTCCTCCCCCTCCCCCCAAAAAAGTTTCCCACCCCTCATTGAAAATGTTCAAAGTAGAAACATGCTCGTAGATAAATATCACCTTATTTTGCTAGGCCCCCTCCCCTCATTTATTCATAGAAGGGCCCCACATCAAGACTCCTACATACGTCGCATTTCAGTAGGCTTCCACCCACAGGACCAAACATATGGTACTGTAGTGTGAGGTCTCTGTATAGATTTATAGCTTTTTTGGCCTCTCTTATAAAACTGGCACTTTCCCCACAACATGCATCATACACCTTGTATAACACAAAGCACAACCTAGCATTATGAATTAGTCATTTTTTAATGTATATTTTCACAATACTTTCAAGGCTGTTTGGCCAAATACTTATTTTGTAGTGTTCAGTAATCTATCATACCAATATTGTTAACTCAATATTGTAATTGGAAACCTTTTATATTCATTAGGCCTATTCTAATGTTAAGTAGATCTAGAATATGTACGGTAACAGTCTAGTTTGTGTTGTGCTGAGAGAAACTGTGTAGGCTTACTCCCAATTTAAACCATTGTGTTTCCCACAGAATGCCCTGTATTATAATATATAATGTACCAATATAGGCCTATGTTGTTTATTAACGCAATAGATTGAACACCACTGTTCATTATTCTAAAATATATGAGTAGATATTAAAAAGGAGTCAGCAATTGTTGTTCAGTATTGAAGGCGATAAACTGTAAGGCTTTTAATAAATGACTGAATGTGTAGCATTGTTGCTAGTAATGAATGAGTTATATGCAGGGAATCGGGGAAATTATGTCCTTTCAGTACATAGACAGTACAATGGATCTGTCTAGGTCTAAGGTTTAACTGGTAACAAAATGCTTCTTAATAAGAAATGCATCAACTAAGAGAAAATTACTCATATACTTAATGCTTCTTGAATATTGTTATAGAAAGCCTGTGATCCAACAAAAAAAGATACCAATATTGTTAACTCAATATTGTAATTGGAAACCTTTTGTATTCATTAGGCCTATTCTAATGTTAAGTAGATAGAATATCTACGGTAAGTCTAGTGTGTGTTGTGCTGAGAGAAACTGTGTAGGCTTACTCCCAATTTAAACCATTGTGTTTCCCACAGAATGCCCTGTATTATAATATATAATGTACCAATATAGGCCTATGTTGTTTATTAACGCAATAGATTGAACACCACTGTTCATTATTCTAAAATATATGAGTAGATATTAAAAAGGAGTCAGCAATTGTTGTTCAGTATTGAAGGCGATAAACTGTAAGGCTTTTAATAAATGACTGAATGTGTAGCATTGTTGCTAGTAATGAATGAGTTATATGCAGGGAATCGGGGAAATTATGTCCTTTCAGTACATAGACAGTACAATGGATCTGTCTAGGTCTAAGGTTTAACTGGTAACAAAATGCTTCTTAATAAGAAATGCATCAACTAAGAGAAAATTACTCATATACTTAATGCTTCTTGAATATTGTTATAGAAAGCCTGTGATCCAACAAAAAAAAGATACAACCAGCAAGTCTACATAAAATAGTTGTGTAGAAACTTTATTAAAGAAATTATTACAGAGCTAAATATACAAATACATTCGGCCAAAAGCCTGGTTTCCATGAAATAGCTACATTGTCGCTACAGGGTTTTCACTGAAAACTATGCACTGTGGGCAGTCTCCGACGCAATCGCGAAGACTCTGCATCTCGATCGACCAATATGAGTCTCCGAAAGAAGTCAGTGTTTAGTATGTAGAAATTTTATGGAAACCTACAGACCAACCAATATCAAGAATTCATTTTGTTAGAAAATCATGCATTCTTCCAGAGATTTCCATGTTTCAGTTTTTCACGTTTTGGTTTCCCAATTTTCCAACTCATTTTTTTTTTTTTTTTTTTTGCAATTTTGTTAGCTGTATGTTGAAAATCTACTTCATGATGAAATGTCGGATTTACATGATTCTTTTACTATTTTATAACTTTTTGCGAGGAGTGATTGGTTTGGACTCGTTTTTACCGCATATGATGATGTGCACAAATCTGTTTAACAACTGATGCAAGTCTATAATGTAGAGTACTCATTTAATATAACAGTTAACAGTGTATCTGTTTTCATTTAAAAGTTAAATTAAGCTATGATTACTGCAAGATAGAATGCATAACAAGACACATTGTTTATTCATATCTGTGCTTTATCATATTTTTGTGAACTTCGATCTTCGATCCTTTTGTCGAGGAGAATAAAGTGCTTTAGCAAAGAAGGAAGTACATTGTACCATAGAGAAAATAGAACAGAAGGAGTAACATCGACTTTATCGCTTAT
>NW_022745682.1:558593-600994 GCF_011630105.1 Anneissia japonica
CTTTGATCTTCGCTCGATGTTACTCCTTCTGTTCTATTTTCTCTATGATTGTACTAAAAGTACAATTATGTAAATAGCTATGTAGACTATAAGGTTCATTCATAATTTGTCTTATCTTAAACTCACATGGCATAGAAGAATACCGTAATGTGATCTCTCCTCCACTTCTGTGATGGTCTTTTATCAACCGAAACAAGCTAGAATATAGTTTTGATACCACAGTACTTTATATCCATTAAGTAACATTCCCACAGTATAGTGTCATTTTTTGGTGAAATCATTCTATGTTGAATGTAGTTATATACAGTATGTCTTTCCACAGTTTATCAGTTTTCCTCATTTTAAGTTCTGTCTTTTGTTCCATGGTTTATTTTATATCAAACAGTTAATTATTTTGCCAAATTAGGCCAAAGGTCACATACAACTGATTCAGATGGCAACATCTAATTCAAAGCATTTGCCAGAAATGTAATTTATGATTTTTATTTTTATCATGGAAAGTATTAAAACAAATTTGAAAATTACTGGTACAGCAAATATTTTTATTACTATATTTTCATGGTTTTGTGAATGTAGGCCTACTGTATGGAAGGGGTGGGATGTTGCGAGCATCCCATGTGAAGACAGGCTCCTAGTAATACCTTATACTCTGGATCTAATTAATATACATTTCCATATATACTGCCCTCAATGTACTATATTTTTCAACGCCTTACAGTGTCACTTTTACCTGCTAATATCCATATCATACTATTGCTTTGAAACAATATCACTATTAATTGGCCTTCTAACCATACCGACCCCTTTAGCACATCTCCCGCTGTGTGGCTTCACCTTCCAATTGATGCCAATTTAAAATGACTTCCAAAAGCGTTTGTGAAATATTGAAACAATGCGGATATCAGTAGATACCCGATGGAAGGCAATAAATCATTGTCAAGTAAAATATGATGCTCGGGTATTTTTGGATTAAACGGATGTGTTCATTGAGTTTTCTAGTTTAATTTATGATGCCATCGATTTTAAAGTTTACATAGATTAAGAATTAATTTGGCTAATATGGATTTTTCTGATTTTATATGGACTAATTTGATTGATAAGAATTAGATTATTATAAATTAATTTGATTTAACATGGTTTAGTTTTATTGATAAGGAATAGTTTAATAAATTTAAGAAATGGCTTGATTATTATGGACAACATAACAATAATTGAGAGGATGAAGGTAGAAAAATATATCAATTTGTATTATTTTTCTAAATGTTACGTAAATGTCATGAGTTTCCCTGAATAAATTATATTAGTAATATTAATGATGAGTAAAATATGCCTTGATATGTCTTAAAGAAGTGTTTTCTCTTCATCATATTTCAACATACTAATTTTTTTTTTTTAATTAACCTTAACAGTCCATTATGAAATGTTTTAAACATGAAAAACCTTCAGTTTTTAAAGGTCTTATGTATACTTCAGAGTCATGTAATAGTGTCCTTGAAAATGACGGAGGAAAGCGTAAATGTAAAACAATTACCTGGAGGGTAGATCGCCAAGTACTGCAGGAACAAGCATTTATTAACTCTATAGTCTGGTAATTTGCTGTATCCAGTCTAGGCTGTACTCAGGACCCCTAATTGATTACATCCCGAAGGGTAATGAAAGATTTCTTAAGTGTGTGTTTTCATACAATTTGTCATAGTAAGTGGCAGGCAGCAAGGCTGACATACTGACACTGAGTGGTGAGCTGGACATTGTATTTGACTTATTATTATTATTTATAAAGCTTTGTACCATTCACAATGTCATTATTCTCTATAATGTCCTGAGTATACTATCAAATGGAATATTTATATACTTTGTAGACCAATGTCTTTAATATTCTAAACTGTGTATTTTCACAAGCTTTATTTAAAACACGGAAAACTTGTTATTCTGCAAGGCCGTGAATACAAAAATTTTCAGAAATCAAAATAAACTAAGAAATAAAAACAAAAATTAACTACCAAAAATCTTAACTACACTACATCTTAACTAAACTTAACTATACTTTACAGAGTAACTGGAACACAGGACAAAAATACAGTATGTAAGATACTACTACAATAGTGTTTACAAACATTCTGTTAAGTATATTTACAATGTTGCAATTACATGCTTTTTAAATAAAGACAAGCAAGATTATCACTAGCAGCATATTACTGTATTTCTAAAATATGGCTATTGAAAAAAAAAAATTCCAATTTAATCCTTTGTTTTAGGGAGTGGTAGGGTGCTACCTACGTTTTTTTTTCTTATTCACAAAATGAAACACCCGTCTAAAATAATGCTAAAATCCAAACCTATATGCAATGCACACTGTAGGAACTAAGTTCAAGGCTATACAGTAGTTTAGGATGTGTCTGTGTGTGTGTGAGTTTGGAGTGTGCGTGTGGTGCAGGTGTATTTGCATGGGGGGGCCATCAATAATGTGAAGGAAAAAAATGTACCTTTTCCAAAAACAGGGTAAAAAAAGGGGTAAAAACATATCATTGTACCTTATTATTAATATTATGGTATTTCTATTTATTTTTGAAAATAACAAGAAGTTTTCACTTGTACTAAAATGAATATATTACAGTAGATAGATAGCCAATCTTGATTTATATTAGTTCCATGGGAATGCCTTTATAGTTATTTTCAATATTTGAAAAGTTTTCAGATGCAATCATTTCATTTCAAGGAATTCCCATTAGTTGTTTAGCAATAGTAACTAAAACAGCATCAGTGATTTTTTTTCCCCTCTGCTGTATCTTGTTTCATTTCTAGGCCCTATCGCATTTCACAGCCAGTTTCCCGATCAATAGTCCTTTTCTCCTCTTCATGTCCCTCGGGCCTGAATGCTAATTGTAGCCGTACTAATCAAGTAAAGGCATGGTTGTTGGATTCATCGAACACGTACTAGTTCGTACGCAAACATGAAAAGTTCAATACAGACTGAATAGATTCCCTGCCAATATTAGTGGAAAAAATTATCAATCAGTTAGTTTGACCACGGTTTGACACCTGACATATAACATTCGACCGATTCCTTATCAAGAGTCGCACAGGATAATTTTTCTTCATGAATACCGTACGTACTTTACTCTCAATGAATATTGATGGAATTCAACAAATGTATATTTTAATTTCATTGTTTTTAATCTCAACATTATATATCACTCTATTAGTTATTCGTAAAATAAAACAACACTTCATGGCCAAAGGGCCAAAATACGTGTTATGTACAATCATTTTCATTTAAAAAATTACAAACAAAAAAAAAACAATAAAAAATATTAAAATCCATTTAAATTGTATAAGAATCAGTGCATTCCAAGAAAATGAATAATTTTTTATGAATACATAAAATTCTAGTCAGAATTTTTTTTCTATCTTTTGGAATTCAATGATGACATATCTACATATTTTTGCTGTGATTCTTAACAACAAGAATGTTTTTCCGAAACCAATAGATTATGAGGCTGATGTTCTAGAGAACATTCACGACTAAGCACACACATTCAGATGATACTATTTCAGATCTAATGACGTTGGTTTTTGTTGCTCGTCATTGTCGTTGATAACGATAACAGTATATGTACGGTAATTACGTCCAATGGTAATCAGTCTGAATAGGAACGTGTACCTTTAGAGTTTTGGATAGTTTAGTATGAATTTCAATTTGAATTGATTATGTAGTATCAAACTAATAACGTTGGCTTTCATATAATTTTTATAATTGTATTTCAACACCTGACATAATTTGTATAAAATAATGATAATAAATATTATAATAATAAAAATTCAAATAATAATTATTATGGGAGGTGAGTATATTATATAGGCCTAGTAGAGAAATTCAAAGAGAGAGTAAATCTCCGAACATTAATATAATAAATGTCTCATGTTCATATATTGTTGTAAAGTCCACTTGTTATTAGTTTCTTATCTTTGTAGGGTAGTTAGAATAACATAAAAAGTTTAAAATCTTTGGAAGAGTTAAGTTAGATATCATCTCTAAACATTGTGCTTGTAAATTGGTAAACATTTCTTATTTAATATAAATGCTTGAAGCTTTCTATTCAGAAAGTACATATGCAATAACCTATTTATGTTTTCCATAAGATTTAGTAGGTGATAGATAAGTGTAGCGATACAGTACACATGAAAACGACAATAAACCGTGGGAATACTCCTGGAATCTGCCACACTTAAACTACCTGCCTTACGTGGTCTTCCACCATACAGAATCTGTTCACGCATGGCAAGATTTTGGAAATCTTTGGCGTGTACTGGCAAGACAGTTATAATCTGTTGAAGTTAGTAACAGACCCTTGAGATTTTCTGCTCTGATTTTTTTAATTTGAATTAAGTTAGACACGAGTAAATATCACTCAGTACTCAGTAATATGAAAATCCTTTTATCAAACTCTGCCAGACGAATTTTCAAACAGTTATAATTACAGATGTAATATATAACTGTGTAGAATAAGACATATCTCAGAGGTATTCTTTATCTAGAATTCATTAGATGTCAAAGTATTAAATATTCATCATATAAGTGAAGCAGCTACAACATTGCCAGTAATGTCAGACTCATGTTTTCTTGAGCAACGGAGTAGCTGTAGAATATTGTAATCTGAAACAGAACATTCAGTACTGCATTTTATTAAGATTTTAATTTGATATTCATTTTTTTATTTTAATCACGGTTCCCAGGTTAACACAGTTTGCCAGGGGCTGGCATAAAAGTAAAAATATGACACGTTAAAAATAGATGCAAAAATTAATAAAAGTTAATAAATAAAAGTGGACAAAGCCTTCAAATTGATTGGAGCTGGTGTACCATGTCCATAAAAAAATATAAATTATTTATAAACACATCATAACACAGTGCATGTCTTTTACTGGAAAAAGTGATGTGTACATGAAATATGTTTTTAACTAGATTCTATTATTTTATATTCAGTAATCGTTTCTTAATTTTTAAGAAGTCTTAGCCTAGGGCCTTAAGCCTCTTTGTTACATCCCTGCTTGTTTGTTGATGAGATTTATATTAAAGAGTAGATACTGAAAGTCAACCACTAGCTTTCGCACCCATTTTATTCCATCTCTTATGGATGTGAAATGGCCTAATTGTATTTAAGATTATTGATCCCGAATTGCAAAAACAATAAATCAGCTGTGTTTGCTATACAATTCTCAATGTCATACTAATGTCTGCCAGCAAAGAATTTCATGAATAATTCATGTTAAAATTCATGAGCTTAATTAAATTTATATCTATTTATTTTATTATGCATATTTATTGTATGCTATAATCAAAGGCAACAAAAGTATATAAAACATGTTTTATTTTATAGTAGTACTGCATCAAAAACCGTTCTGAACTACAGAAAATCATTATTTTATAACCAGTCATAATATAATGTAATTAATATTAATTTTTACATTGTACCTGTTTCCTCACGCAATATGAATGATGAACTCGCATGTATATTTAATGTTTGCGACTGAACTCAGAATGTTTTAAACCCAAATACAGACAGATAGTCTTTTATGATATTTTATGATATTGAAATTCTGTATGATGCATATCGTGGACTTTGACCACTCGTTGGTATATCGCCGCTCATATGTAGGTCAGTCTGGGCCGGGATCTTGAATTCGTTTGGAGTATTACACTGAGTGTTTATACAATATTGAATTATTGACTATGTGCTCTGAATTGTAATACTATTCTTACATTAGCATTGAGGGAGTTGAGTTGGTATTATTTGAAAGGTGTCGTAAGATTTCCTGCTACTGTGGCTATTAGAACAATAATTCATATTACAATATTAAGGAAGTTATGGGGGAAAATAATTATGAAAGAATATTAAAGTGCTAAAGTAAATAAAATTAATTTATAAAATTTTATTGCTGCTATTTATGTATTGAAATATATTTAAAAACAAAAATACAAAACAAAGAAAAGAACATTTTTAACACAGTTTTAATATCATTTGTTTGGGGTTTTTTTCAAGATAAATACTATCGAAATTGTAGTAGAAGGAGATAGTACAGTAGATTGTATACATTAATATTAATACTGTAATTATAATAATTCACTTCTACTATATTCACAATATTTTGGTTATTTGTTATTTTGTGATAGTATTACAAATATAGTGAACAGGAAATCATTGAGACCTTAAAAAATAGGTAAAGTCAAAATAATCATGGATTTATAAAGCTCAATTTTAAGTACTTATAATAATTCAATTCTACTATATCCACTTTATAATTCTGTTTTTAATTATTTGTGATAGTCAACAGCCAAAAATTGAGACCATAAAAAATAAGTAAAGCCAAAATAATTATGGATTTATAAAGCTATCATTATAATTCTTTGTATATTTTTACATATTACTTTGTACTGTATTTTGTACTGTTGTGAAAATACATTTTTCTCATATCTTATATCAATTGTGTGAGTACTTCCGCAAAAGCTATGTACATGAACAGAATATTATGATGATGAAGTTTATAAACTTGGATATTTTGTAGTCAAGCATTCTAACCTAGATCTTATCCCATCAAAAGTACTTCTCATAAACCGATTCTTTTTATCATAAATCAATTTGATATAGGCCTACTGTGTAAATGATAGTTGAACCGATAAGTGTCATCAGACCTTATTAAGGATCAATCATGGTGTAACCATTTTGCATGATATTAGATTGTACATGGATTGAAGTACAGTTGTCTGCGACCTTTTGTTAATCATTTTACTACCGCTTACTGATGCCAATCTTAGCCAACAGAGGGCAGCAAACCATTATCTGTCTATCTCTTCGAGTACACTGGGCAGTTATGGTGTTGGTTTTATTCAGTTGTTAAATCTTGATGATCCTATGTTAGAAGGTTCATCTCTTTATCTTTTATGATTTTCTTTTGAATGATACTTGGGGCTTGCCATCCCCAAACCAGCATACTGCTGCTATATGTTAAACGGAGTAATTGACATAAGGATGTTGCAGTATTGTATACTTTACTGAGGAGCCATGATACTTTGATTCCATTAAACGACCCATCATTTTAAAATTTATAAAGTGGAGAATAAGAATATATAAAAAGTCAATTTTTATTGTTTTGTAACTGATGGTGGTTTTGGGATGGCAAACCTTATTTAATATTAACCACCAAACAATTTGAAAGTACTTGTTTTGCTAACGTTAGTTATTTACAAATTAAATAATATAATTAAATAAATTAAATAATATACCAAAAGTGTTTTTTGCAAACATTGGTGTCCTTTTCTGTCTTTACAATTTTTTTCTATAACATTGTATACAAATTAAATTAAATAGGCCTACCACAAGTTTTTTTTGCTAATATTGGTTTTCTTTTCTTTCTTTACAGATTTTTTTGTTAGCTGTTTGCTAGACCTTATGCTGCAGATCTGTATTATTATTTCTAATTGCTAAACACTCAAGTAAAAGGAAAGCATAGTGGAAAAAGAACTCAAAGAACAGAAAACGAAACAAACAAAACAACCCAAGTTTATGCATAGATTCAAGCTAACTGCAAAGAAAAGCGTAGAAATTAGACACTTTTTGAGATTCCACTTCGTGTGCCGAATTTCCATGAATAATGGCAGTACGTGATACGGCATGGCTGACGCTTGAAGCTTGCCGCGAGTACATTAGGGGAACATGTAAACGACCGGATTCAGAATGTAAATTTGCCCATCCTGCCAAAACAGTAACTGTAGAAAATGGCAAAGTAATTGCTTGCTTTGACTCCCTAAAGGTAAGTTGCAAGTATTAATCATAACTGAGTAATCAGTCATTATACATAGGCCTACTTCAGAGACAGATTATATCTCGGGGGTTAAAATATTATATCTCAGGGGTTAAACTGTATTAGTAACTACTAAAATGCAATGGTTTTGTGTTTTGCATGAAAATTATATGATTTAAAAAATCATAATGTAAACTAGGTACTTAGGTTAGAGTCCTGCATACTAAAAATATTTCATTCCTGAGTCCCATAATGAAACTTATAATTTATAGAGTACCATAAAAAGTCTATTTATATCTCTTAATTTGTGAGGGCAATTAGTATTTAGCATAACCAATGCAATGACCAGCTAGCTAGAGAAAATTGATATGTATAATCAGTTAGGCCTACTGCATGAGGATTTTCACTGAGAGAACACTGTCCGTATTTATTCAACCTTTGTAATAATAATATTGCTTGGTATTTTGGTTGAGTGTGTCTAAGAAATTTGACCCTCTTAAGTCGTACATCTACCGCTGTCTTTCGGTATCATTTTAAGAGTAGCCTGACCTATGACACAGACGGCCACTAGAATAAGCACAAAGCTGCATACAATTTGGTTTATATCCGGCTCTTACTTCCTCTTGAATAACATTAATGTCGGGCCTAACCACATTAAACAGGCATTTTGCGTCATCAACAGTTAATATTAGTCATAAAAGCGGTGCAGGCACATGAAATATGTCGGTTGCCATGGCAGTGGGAGATTTACACACTACCAGGCGTGTGTTTGCAAGCTACGGATGGATTACAGATCCCACAGTGTTTGTCATGAGTGACGTAGCTGATGAGATGTGGTCAGAGATCAGTCAGTTTCATTGATCAGTCCCAGATGTAAGGTGTAGACAACTTAGATTTCAATATCATCATCATCATCATCATCATTGCCATAATTGTTACCACCATCAACATTACCCTATGAGCATCATTATTGTTGTATCATCATCATCATTATCATTATCATTATCATTATCATCATCATTGTCACCAGCACCATCATTATCATCATCCAACATCATCGTCATCATCATTAGTATCAACTATCTGCATCATCATCATGATTATGATTTCATCCATCATGATAATGATCATCACCATCATTATTATCATCATCTTCATCAGTACCACTGATGAAGATGATGATAATAATGATGATGGTATCATCATCATCTTCATCAGTACCACTGCCTACATGCCTATTTAGGCTAGATACAGTAGGTGACACCTCACTGCAGCCTAAGTATTGTAGGCCTCCTTAAAATGTGCATAGCTTCTGTTTCACTTTGAATTTAGGGTGGGCTTTACTTCTAGGGAGCCTTTGGCCAGAAATGTTAATGAATGGACTTACATCCAGTGTGGGCTTATACCCGAATAACTATGGTAAGTTCTTCCTTTTAAAAGGAAATCTAATAGATACTTAAAATGATCTCTCTTATAGCTCAGTTTCCGAATTCTATTAAGATTCCTCATGTCATCTAGAGGTATAATTATGGGTTCGTTTTAGATTACCAAGCAGTAATTGTGTCTTATGATGTAAAGCTTTCAAACTGATGATAATATTTCAACTTTAAAAATCACGTTTTCGGAGTTAATCGTAGGTCAGAGTATTTCTGGCAAGGCTCAGGACTTCTCAGTCATAAGATTAAATTGGAACATTCCATGAAGGAATAGGTTTGTTTTAAGAAATAGAAATCTGGTTTGTGATTTTGGAGAAAACCTTAAAAAATAATAAATATACACAAAAAAAAGTACTACTAACTGAATGTAATATAAACTTGACAATTTTAATGGATCAATAATTTTTTAGTAGACTCGCAATCTTTCCTTAAATTATTACCAACCAGTAACAAGGCTACGCAAAATATAGGCGATAAGAATGGTATTTATTAATAAATATTAATTTTTAATTGAAAACTTTTAACTTACTATACAAAGTAAGCAACTACTGCATATTAAACCATTGTTAATAAGTGAAACAAAATCTTTAATGAGGAAATTATCTTTACCCCCTTAATTAAGTTCTCTTGTGTGAGTCTAAAGGTTACTCAAGTTCTAAGTGTCACCCATGGGACTGTCCATTAATAGGCCCCCCTTCTTAATTTACCACCTGAAAAATCTTCGATAATTAATCCTGGTTTATTTTCTATCTGTGTTTGTCCCCAATCAAATCTTTTGAAGCAAATCTCCACTGAAGGATGGAATTTTTTTTTTCCTGTTTTCCAACAGAAATCTCAATCTGAGAAACATTTCCATGCTGAAATCTGAACTGTCAGTTTGGTTTAGGGACCATCCATTTTTTTCTTTATATTCACAAGAATACAAAACATACTCTTTTCTGTGAACCCCCTCCCTTCTCTTGAAAGCGAACATAATTTATAATAATAATTTTTGTCATAATGAGGTCATCATATCTTTTCATAAAAAAGTACATATGACTATAACTCCTGCTGGTTCTTAATTAATATAATGATAAAAAAAAAAAACATGGAGGGTCTCTAATAGGAAAGACAATTACAAGTAATTAAAAGATGTCCATACCCTGTAGATCAAATGATTAAATAATTACATGTTGTATGCACCAGGTTTGTGCCTGATTCTAGCAAATGAGCATATCCCTATGGATTTGCAGACCATACATTAGCATAAATTCTTTGGAATTATATTCAAAAAGATTCTGTAAGCCCAATGGGTTGCTAGTAGTGTAAGTAGGCGTACAACAAACCTGTTCCTTGGAAATGGAAAACAACTAAGGTAGAACAAGGTGAAAAAAATTCAATTTATTTTAAAATAGTTCAAAATCTGCCCAATTGATTTTTGTATTCTTCATTGCCTGTCTGTTGTGCTATGTACTCTTTGACATTAAAATTTTATTAATATTTGAAGCTATTAAAATCATTAATATATAGTTATGATTTCAAATTTAAATTTGAGCAAGAAAATTATTTCCTCACCTACTAACTCATGTAGGCTTGAACATTTGTTTGGCTTATTTTTTTTTTATTGAACTCTTTATATTGGATAGTAATTGTTTTAAGATTTTGTAAGTTAAAAGCCAATTAATCAGTGAATATGTGTTTGTTTTGCTTTTCTTGTTATTGGAAGACTTTTTTTTTATATTAGCTTTTTTTTTAAATAATGAATGTTTTACCATTTATTTAGGCCTAGTTACTATTGCAAGAATTTTATTAATTATCTCTTAGAGAGTGTAATTGATTGTATACATAAGGGACGATGAACCAGTAGCAATTATTAGAAAGCCTGAGATTATTTGCCCACCGATAATAACTCTTTTAACCGAAATTACGCACCGCAAATAGAAACGAAAAGATCAATGATGGAACATCCATCAATGAAGATTGCCAGACGAAGGTAGCGACTTTGAATCAGGTAGCGAGATACCGCAGGTGACTAGGGTGTTTTTATAAGCTCAAAACATTAGCAAAGATAATGACAAAATCAATTATCTAATGCAGTGGTATTACACTGCCAGTACGTGATACCGTTTGCTTCTGATAAGCTCAGTTGGAAGTACGAATGCAAACTGGTTATGGTCTAATTTATGAATAAAAATAGGCCTAACACATGAGGCTCTCTTCGTAGTCTTTATACGATGTGTAATATTGACCTGATTACCATCATTGGCATTTTGCCTGTCATAATATTATATTTGATCTCATCATAATGATTTCTTCTTCAGTTGATAATTAATATTGTAATAAATAATCGTTATCCATATCATCCGTTATCAAATATTAGAAATCCTGATATCAGAATCTTCAATATCAGCATCAAGGAATCATCATCATCATCCAAGCATTTTTAGCTTCGCACACATCATTATCATCATTAGTATTATCGCCCCCAACATCTTTATCAACCTCACTATTTTTTTTTCCAACAATTTTTAAAGAGGGCAACCATTCTAGCTTCCTTGAAGGAAAACTGATATTCAGGAACCCTTTTTAAAAAAAAATTAAAATGTCGTACATTAATCCAAAATATAAGTAGGAAAAGAGTATATAAACTATGAAAATCAGTATCGCCCTCTTTATAATCATCATCATCGTCGTCATCATTCTCTTTTGTAACTATTCATGATTCTCATTAGCGTTGCTTTAAATGTATCGAATTCAGAACTTTACACCTTCTGGTAAACATACCTGAAATTAACCTGTTATCTCCTATAATCAATATTGTACATACCGGAATAACAATTTGAAATATGATCCTCTAACTTCCTATAAAAAAATCTAATTTTGTACTTAGCGATCAAAGGATAGACATAGTATATGTCACAAACATTGCTACAATGTTTTTACCTCAACTTAGGGTGTCCAATCATGTTCCAATATATACTTGATGTCCCAACTTATTAAAGGTTTCCTTAATGAGGTAGTGTGGACAGGGAATAATCCATAATCAATTGATTACATGATAATTGCTAATGGCTCATTAGCCTAATTACTCCCTTATCATCAATTTCACGGCTCATTATGCTATATCTGATTAACAGCTTAAGGTGCCAGGAGGCACACATTTAAACATACATTGTGTTTTCCTGTTTGTAATCTAACTGTGAATTCAGGTCAAGTGTCTATATAGGTACTATCCACCATACCATACCATATACATAGTGTTCAGTAATTTGTGCTCTCTTTCCCTTTCTCATTTTTTCCTTCAACTGCATTTTGTGCTCCCACTTTCTCCATCTGTTTTTTAAGTAAATCAATCGCATGTTATTGACCAATTGGTTAAATTATATATAATTAAAAATAAAATAAATGATTAAATAAATGAATGAATGAGTCAATAAATGGACTATCAAATGGATGAATAGATAAAGTGAAGATGAGATGGATAAACAGATGGTTTAATTTAGTGGTAGGTGAATCGATATTGATTTACTGTATCTATTGTTGAACCAACAAATGAATGAATCGATCAATCGATCGATGGACTTGTCATTATAGATTGACAGATGACAGCATGAATGGATTGACAGATAAAGCTAAGTTAAATTGATGAGAGTGATTGATGTGTAACTAGATGAATACATGATTTATGGATGTGTACATTGGTGGATTGATTAATATATGGGTGGATGAATGAATAAAGGAATAAATAAACACATTGATGAATTGATGTATGTACAGTGTATGAATGAATTGATGATTGTGTTATCAAATACATTGGTGGATAAGTAGATAGATTATTGAGTATATTATGATGGATGATGAATCAATTGGCTAGGTTTATGAATGAATAAATAAATGAATTTATTAATTGATAAATAAATTTAATGGAACAATAAATCCATTTGAATGAATTAATTAGATGAATAAAAACTGGTGGAGTAATGAGTATGGATAAACAATAGAAGATTGATCAATCAATTTTGTATTTGTCTGCCAGCTGATTGGTTGAATGAATAAATGAATGAGCTAATTAATTAATCTATGGTTGGTTTGGTTGGTCGGTCGGACGGACGGATGAAAAATATATGCCGTCATATGATTGGTTTATTAATAAATTTGATTAAGGGAATAAATAAACAGATCACCTAAGAGAATTAATGATTCTTGGATGGAAGGTACAGTAGTGAAAGGTTTGATAAATAAAACTAAAGTTATAGGTATACAGTAGGGCTAGGTAGATCTAGCTCTACATTAAACAATGGATGAATATGCTTTACTCTCTTCTCTCTACCAAATTCCAAAAATAAAAATTATCTAAAAGCATTCTTGTTTGTTTCCTATTATTAGCATCTTGCTGTCTAACCACCTCATCAATATTGATCTCTCTACTAAAAACCAAACAATGAATATTCTAGTTTTAACAACTATGCCTCAATTTAATAGTTATAAACTCAGTACAGAGTTTCAAGCATAGACCACTATTAAATGCATTTTGTCTATATCCTTCTGTTAAATATGGTAACTTGTGTTTTGCTATAAGTCATAAAACAATATCAATATTTGTTATTGATTTTGATAGTTTAAACAGAATATAACCTTTTAGTTAATTGTGTTTCACCTTCCATCATATACTGTTTTATAGCTTTTTCTTTAGCACTTAGTGTTTTAATAGCTTTAACATAGGTACTTCATCATATTTATAGCTTAGCTTATGCAGTGTGCCGACCTTGGGCTTCTTCATCTTCTGTCTATAGGCACTTGACATTGCAAGCAGTATATTATTATTTCAGACAAAACGTTATTTAAAAGAGCATTATTTAACCATAGGCCCACGGTATGTGTTAATTATCAGCATCATTACCATTAACAAAATAATTATTGATTTGAAGTCATCATCAATACATCATCATCATCATTTTCATCATAATTGTCATGTCATAATCCTCATCACCATCGTATCACCATAAAAATCATCACCTTCATCATATTATCATAATATTATCATCATCGTTGGCCTCATAGTCCTTCTCATTCTCACCATTCATTGTCATGATCTGTGACAGGCTCCATGAAAGTACCATTTTATGTTGATTGATGATGTCTTGCCCAGAAGGTTTCTTTTTTTCAGTTATATTATTACCAATTTCATTATTATGAGCTTACAAAACATAATTGACTAATAGTACCAGTAGTTTATAAAGTATTTCTGAATGTTGTTGGGGGAAGCGAGTACAGTACAGTTATAGGAAACAACATGATCTAGACAACGATTTTTGTGTGTGTAGCAGACTCATTCATAAAATTTATTAGAATTAACTTCTATTGACAATTTGTAGTAATTGGTTTTGATCTGGCCATTGCAATGTTACTCCGTTTTATGGGTATAAGAACCAATCAAATATTAATGTGATAGCGGTCAATGAGACTACTGGGAATGGATTTAATATTTTTGTCTGTATTTTTTTTACGTGTGAGTCACTTCAAATTTATATATCTTTTTTGGGAGGTATTCGCAGCTGCGTCTAAGGTAACTGGTTTCTAACAATACTGATGGTTGGTGAAATGCAGTAAATCGTGATTAATGTACAAATGAAATTAACATAAAGAAAAAAGCAAAAGAGTGACTCATGCATTTGTAAGAGTTACATTGGTTTTTTGGTTGTTTTTTTTTTTTTTTGTTCATTCCGATTTGTGCTGAGTAGCATATTGTCTGAGGTTTAGTCATCAACAATGCCGTCTCAATATCTGTAATATTTGAATGACAGGTATTATTACTGTAAGAAGTAGGTGAACTAATTATTTGGATTATATAGTCTTCATAAAGATTGTTATTAAAACATTCAAATACAAAAAAAACTATTATAGATTGCAAGTTTATTTATCTGCATGATTTCTGGCTTTTGTTATTGTCTAAATTTATTGTAAATGATAAACATATATAATCAGTATCATCACCAGCCTAACATATTACAACTAACATGTTTATTTCACCAGTGAAAAAGAACAGAAAAGTATGGCTGAGTGGCAGGACACATTCAATTTTAAATAAATATACCATACAGTATATCATCAGTACGATAACACGTCAGTTATAGGGCAAAACATCATTCTTATTAAATTTCCTGACACAAACACTACTGTATCTGAATATCTCTTTGTTTCCAATTCATTTTTACAATTTAAAGGTTACTAAGGTTAATTCCTTATTTACAACACAAATTAATAATAAAAAGAATTTGGAAACTTGGAAGGAAAAAAATTTGATTTCTGACTGAAAAATTAAGTTGGCTGGCGCCCTCTACTGACAGAATGCTTTCAGTGAATGTTTCCAGGGTAGTCGGTCATTTACTTGCTGCCACAGTCTTTGTTAGAGCTTCTGATCTGTTTAGTTTAGTATGTCTGCAGCCTGCTATAGTGTAAGTTATATATCTCTTTTTATTCATATTCTCCAAGTTATTTAAATAATTTTCAGTTACGTGCAATAGTCTAGGCTCTCTGCGTGATCATCACACGTCGATGCACTTACCGTATCGATACAAGTAATGGTAGCCTATTTCATCCCAAGTTTAAGCTGCAATTGCATGCGCTCTTCATTTAGACAATGGCGATGGTTGTGATATTTAACTTAAATGCAAATTTCTATTAGATTTCTTAAATTTGGTCTTGTTTAACCCTTCTGTTTGTTCTCTTCCAATAATTATTTTTAATATGCAATCAATATTCACTATAAACATTTCTTTTAAATAAAATTAAATAATAAATGTAGAACCATGTTAATTAGATATAATGGTATTTTAATTTGTTGTGTTTTTTTTTTTTTTTACTCATTAGTATAGGAGGCAGGTCTATTAGGTTAAAATACCGAAGACCTCACTAATCTTCTAGTTGCAACTTGCCAAGTATATTCTCCATAGAATATGTCTGATGTTTTGACTGGGGTATTAGTGCGAAGTGCATATAGACCTTTGGTATAATTGCACAATATAAGGCCAACATTATTATCATACAACAATTTATGAGTGTGATGTCTATTAAGATTTTATATGAGTGCAGAACCCAATTATAATTATATGAATGCTGGGTCTATTAATTATTATATTCTCCTGATATGAAAGCAATATGAAGGAATAATTATTTTACCAGTCAACTCATAAAGGCTGTCTTTGTTATCTCGAAGATAATATGAGGATCATCGTACGATAATCTTTTGTTCAGGTTGTGTGCGAGTGTTTGTAGTATACTTAGGCACAGAGAGATTACTAAGTAGTTTTCATACCTGCAGCTGGTCTTTTCACATAATATATAAACATACAGAAAAGGAGATCAAAAGGGCAACATTGCATTAGGAAATGGTAGCATGCATGCCGTTTACATACATGTTCTCTTTCAGGTACTGTACATAGTGTAGATGTTTTTTTAAAGATAAAAAATAGTACCTTTCCTATGAATAGGACAGAAACTTCGCGTTTACGTTAATCTGCGAAATCAAACCAACACCAGAAGTTTGTCATCTAATTATTCAATATTGTTTGTAAGCAAATAAGATATTTTCCCAGCCTGTATTATATAACAGATATGCTTTTAAACTCAACTCAATTTAATTGATCCTACAACAAATATATATTAAGGTATAATTTATTCAACGAATAAAAATACCAACAACAGCCATGAGGCTGAAAAGTGGCATTGTGCAGCATCATAAAATATAGAAATGATATAAATAGCAGATAAAACAAAGTAGGCCTATCAATTAATATAAATACTAAGCAGGTCCCTTCTTCTGAACTTAATACTTCAAACGTTCTTTCTATTTTGGCTAAAGCCTTTTTATATATGAAGGTATTTATGAGAGGGATTGACAGTACAGCACTGTACATTTGCTATAATAATATTGTGCTTTTTGTTTGATAGTAATTTGATTTATATTATCGCAGGCTTAATTTTTATTTTCATTATAAAAATATATAGTAACAATGTCTGGCAAACAGATGATTAAGGATGTTCAGTAGCTATTGTTTACAATAGTGTCATGTTTTACATTAAGATAATCTAACGAATATTGTGTGTTGTACAACTAATTATCATTATCGCCATTGTTACTATTGATACTTAATTGGAAGTTGACTAACTAAAAATAGATTTTGTGTAGCATGAGATAAATAATTGATTTGTTTCACTGACGTTTAATTTCAATATAAAGGAAAGAATATTCATGATTTATGAATAGGATAAAACAACATTAAACACAATTACATTTGGTTAGATGTAAATATAAATATAGAGAAGACAAAATATGATTTATACTTCATTAATAATAATATTGTATTTTATTTCAACACAAATGATGTGAATTTAGCAAACATGTTCTTTACTAGGTTACAAACGTCACAGTACAATGATTTACAGTTACAACATACCAGTATATATGTAATTAGCAAAATAAAGAATCAACTAAAATAAGTAAAAACATATACTACTAAATACATTTCTTAAATCTTTAGAGATTTGCTGCAGTTTGTAAGCTACTGGGAAGTGCAATACACATAGCTACTATACACCTTTAGATTAGAGAGGCTATTTTTATTATAATCTGTTTTAGGGCAAATACTACATGTTTATACATGATTTCCATATGCGATTATCCTATTCATGTTTAATCATAGCCTGGGGTGTTGATTTTATAATCGTTCATATTTCTAAATGTTTATCGGCTAAGAAACAGAAGCTGCACAACAGTAAAGTCAACATATTTATTATGAATTTTATTTATTGATGACAATGTATCAAGAATGAAATATAACACCAACCAATCCATTTTTTCAGTAAACCATATTTAAGTATTTTGCATTAATGTTTTTTTTTTTTTATATATATACTGTATAATTGTGGTTGACTGCTGTAGCTTACCAATCATTTTGCTGAAGTTTTAATAGTAATTTGATAATGATGCACTTCATTATTTATAAGTGCTTAATAGCTGGTTGACCTTGGTCTTGGAAGATGACTTTTATGAGTGAGGTAAAGGCACCCAGAGGTTCTTGTGTCATATTCATATCACTCTCAACCAGAGGCTAATACAGTATTATCTTCTAGGCATTCATGAAACGCTAGAGCAAAAAAACATTATTGTATAGGAATGAGTCTCGTAGGCAGCATCAAAGGACGTTGGACCTTAAGCAAGATAAATATCATATATTGTATGCAGTTTTGTTGTCACAGACTGAGGCTGTGTAGGCAGTGTTACAAGAACATCGGTTAAAACTTAAAGCAATCAATGAAATGCATGTAATTGGTGTAAACATATTCGATTAATGCACTGTTAAGTAACGTTCTAATTGATTTACTACCAACACAGTTGAGAAGCAAAAGCCGAAGCGTGTGCGCTGTCTGTAAGACGTACATTGTTTACTATGTGCTATTTTGAGTTAAATATATCTAATTATAGGCATTAAATACATCTGATTTGTAATTACTCATTTATATCTTCTGGGCCTCGTTGATTTTGTAAATTAAGGAATGTAGAATTATCATTATCTGAAATTCTTATGTTGTTAATAAATTTAAGAATACACCTTGCAGACAGTGTCAAAGGTTAATGTCTAGACTGAGGTAAATGCCTGTGTTATTAGGTTTTTATAGGATACTTTCTGTGGTTGACCTTTTGTGTCATCAGTCACTAGACCAGTAGCCAAATTAAGGTTCAGCTCCTAAACAGCATCAGAGGTCATGAAATGCTAGTCCAAGGACTTAGGAAAAAGAGAATGTTATCAGTAATTGTCTGGTGACTGGGTGAAAGACTAGATATTTAACATAGCACAAGGAGACTGCACTTAAGACTAGATCTGTGCAAGATATTATATTTTTTTTAATAATTCCCAATAAACACCCTGTAAAATATATTGAATACACTTTTCTTTTTTTCTTTTTTTTTATAAGAACACTGAGGTGGAAATCTCTTAAAAATTAAGAACAAATTGAGGCTGAGGTAAAATGTCAAATGGGTTTTTATATTTTTTTATTTTTTTTTATCTATCTGTGCCTTATTTGCAGTAGATATTACTACTATATGTAATACCCCCTGTAATACAGTAAAGTAATATACTGACTATAAAATAATAATTTCCTATGTTTCAAAAGTGTGTAAAAATAAAAACAAATTGGCCAAAAATGAGACCAGAGTCTGGGCAAAATTTTACTGGTTCTTATATAAAAAAAAGTATATGCAAATTTTTAATATAATTAATTACATATTGTTACATATTATATCTCATTAGAATTTTATACACATTTATTTTTAGACACATTTATATTTATACTTTAAATGAGCAGTTTTTTTTTTCTATTTTTTTTTTATTTTTTTGCTCGATATAATCATATATATACAATACATCTTTATCCAATTATATGCTACAGTATATTAAAGTAGTTAGTATCTAAACATTATTCTGCATTTTTCCTAAGTAATATATCTCTTGTCATCTTCAGTAAGGTGTGTCTCAGTGATAATACCTCTTCAGAAGGCAACTAATCACTAAGAATAGATCTCTTTATGCATTAGTGTGTATGACCGTAATGAAAAAATATGGAATCAGGAGATAAGATGAAAGATAACATAGTCTCTATTGTCGCATTTACAATAGACATGAAAAATTATTATATTGGTACTTGTACTAGAATGAAATATACATGTACAGTGCATCACTGTATATATTTTTTATTTGGATGCTTTAATAATATACAAAAGATCTACTGTAGTAATTTGCAAGGGCTACATACAGTATCTCTGTGAAAAATTCTTTTACATCAGCACTTTTTTATTTTTTTATTTTATTCAACTGTATTTAGGGTGACCCAAGCAGCAGTTTTTGATGATCATGAGGCCCTTGCATTAAAACTTTACAGTTCATAGAATTGCAACAATCACAAAAGCTATATAGAAATAAATTTAAAGAGAGAACTATATAATTTTGAAATATATGCATTATCAATGAATAATTTAGATGCAATGAAAAAAATACATCAAAAAAACTCATAAAAATATGATTAATAAAAATATCAAATCTATCAAAAAATGTATTGCAAATAGTTAATTAAAAAGATATTATTTTATGTAAAAATCAAAATTTAGTTGTCAGAAATATGAAAAAAAAATGATAATAAAAATATTAATTTATTGTATTATATAGTAATTTGTAAAAAAAACATGATAAATATTTTTCTATCAAAATAATATAATTTTGTTTGGTAGACATCAAGTTAGAGAAAATGGAATTGTCCTGCCCAATTGGTTTTTTTTTTTTTAAAGAGCCATCTTTATTTTTACATTTTCCCAAGGAAACACTTGGGAAATTTCTGCAGCCATTCATCTTCATAAGCAATGGGTATCGCTGTGTAACCATCCTAAGTTTTTATAACAACTTCAGAAAGATTTTTAACTTAGAAATAATTTTTTACTGATTAGTTACCAACTGCATGCAGGTACCTACTTCCCGGTTGCAAGTTTTTTTACTGTTTCTCCTGAGCTTTGGTATTGTTGGATCAAAAAATTATATAAACGTTGTGGCACTGCTTTTTGTGGCCATATTTGACAAAAGGAGGAAAAAACAGCACCCTTCTCTTCCTCATAAAGCATAGGTCTTCTACCAAAATTTAGAGGATGGAGGCTTTATGTTGGAGGTATGTTGTATCAGTAAAGGTATTCCGTGTCTTTGATTACAGGTGCTTTTATTCCAACCAATCCGGTGACAGCCAATGATGCAGTTATGTTTATCTCATCATTTATCTTCCAGTGATTTTACACATCATTAAAATTTGAATTAGGTAACTTTATGGTTTGACAGGTATTTCCATAAAACATAACATGATTTCTTCCCCCTTGGGCTTGTTAATCATATCCAAATAATTATTCACCCTTTACTTGAAACTCCCCCACAATATAATGAAATGATCCAGGTAGAATTTTTCGGTGAATTTCTTAGAATTATGACTGTCTCTTATACACATCTAGATGTGTATAAGAGACAGATGCAAATTTTTAATATAATTAATTACATATTGTTACATATTATATCTCATTAGAATTTTATACACATTTATTTTTAGACACATTTATATTTATACTTTAAATGAGCAGTTTTTTTTTTCTATTTTTTTTTTATTTTTTTGCTCGATATAATCATATATATACAATACATCTTTATCCAATTATATGCTACAGTATATTAAAGTAGTTAGTATCTAAACATTATTCTGCATTTTTCCTAAGTAATATATCTCTTGTCATCTTCAGTAAGGTGTGTCTCAGTGATAATACCTCTTCAGAAGGCAACTAATCACTAAGAATAGATCTCTTTATGCATTAGTGTGTATGACCGTAATGAAAAAATATGGAATCAGGAGATAAGATTGTTTTCATCCTCCAAATCCACATTATAAAATCATTTCATTATTTTACATTTTCCTCAGAGTCCATGTTTGGACACCATGTAAAAGACAGACTCTACACAATGTAAAAGTTTTTTCATTAATTTTTTTACCCTGAATTTCTTGGTAAACATTTAAAAAGCATACAAAACAGAGAGATAAGATTGTAAAAACCTGACTTAAGTGCTTACCCTATATGAATTGCCAAAAGTGGGACAATGGTAACATTGTTGCACACAAAAAAAAAAAAGAAGAAAGGAGACATTCAGAAGTTAAAATGGTGAAAAAGAAAAAAATAATATGCCTACTACCCTAGATAAAAAAAAGTGTAGAGCAAAATATTTGTTTACTGCAGTGTAAAAAGTTTATGTTAGATGTAAATGGTAGAAAATCTTAGGTAGTCATTAGTCAACATCAATTTTGCCACAGTGCAGGACCAAAGGCAGGATTATTTTTGCTAATTATCACAATTTTCATGGTTTATCGTTTGTGAATCAAACTTGAAACTCATTCATATTTAGAGGTTAAAGTTCAATGGTACAATATTCAAGTTTATTTATCACCGAATTTTACAAGAAAAGAGCAACTGTTACGTCATTACTACGGCCACAATCTTGGATCAGTAAATCTACAGTTATAGGTCTAGTTGTAAAATTTTGTAATGTCACGGCTTGCAATGTCACGGCTGGAGAGGGCAAACATTGAGCCAGTCCTTCATCTACCATTTTTGGTCTTACCGACTTTGGAAACTAAGCTATTGAAATTTTAGAATTTGTCATTTTCTGACCTATAATTATTTCAAACTTAACCTGGGATGTCAGACTATTTACTAAGGTAGTCCTAGTCCAACCTAAGTGCTTTACCGTGAATGGTGACAACCAGCCATGGTCAGGTCCATATCCAGGCAACTTTGGTTTTAAAAAATCTTAAAATCTTTATATTTTAAACAGCAATTTGTTAGGCCAGTATTAAAGTTGCAATTAATGAAAAATTGAGGCTGTGATTCAACTGGCTGCTGCCTTTCTGACCTTAATAGGTCTACCTTTGCACACCTTGCACCCTTCTTCCCATTGGCAATCCCGAATACTGCCCTGCATTTTGGTACTACTGTATTGATTTAGCTACAAAAATGGCTGATGTAATGTGTGTGAATGGGATAATATGTACAGTAGATAAATTGGTAGACATCTGTTGTAAGTCTTTGTCTTGTTTTCTCTTTGTCTGTGGTCTCCAGGTTATAATTTTATAGTCTGTTTCCTGCTGGTTTTTTTCTAGGCTTCTTTTTTTTACTTATTGCTCATTGGCTGATTAGAATTTACTCATAAGTATTCATGATTATAAATTATTATTTTTAACAGATTCATTGAATGTTCTGATATACACACTTGATAATAATGATTATGAGGATGATGGTGATTATAAATGATATTGAGCATTGAAGGGTAATTCATAATTATTAATTATAGTAATTAACGTAAAGGTAGTATGTTAGGTAAGATGCAGTCGTTTTAATGAACCATAGTATAGTTTAGAATTGTACTGTAGCTGAGAAACCAAACTGAAATTGAGAACTTAATTGAAATACATTATAAAATCAAACAATGAAACAGTATATGTGAATTCTTACGACTATTACTATTTTAAATGAAGTGTGACAATTTAAATTTAATGAACTTTATGTGCAGTATGAAAGCATGATAATTAGTAAAAAAGCAGTTTGGTCACAAAATTACGGAACATATTGGGAAAAAGTCATTATAGAAGTAGATAAATTAACAATCAATCATTATGCTTAGGAAATAATTGTATATCGGAAGTAAAACCAAATTCACACGGCGTAATTTTTTCACAAGCATGGTTTCTTGAGGAAAAAAAACATTGTGCAGTTAGTTTGTTAGCAATGTTTCTGTCAACTGTTTGATTAGATCTTGGATATTTCTAGAAACACCGGTTGGAGTCAGCAAGTGAGTAGGTACAGTTCACTGTAATTCTTACGATGACGAGCTTAATGGAAACACCATGGACTATGGCAGTAATATTTGTCGTATGTGGGAAATTGCTTGTCGTATGCAGTTTACATGATGATAGAAACATAAAAAAATGTTTTAATTTCCTGAAACATGGTTCGGGATAATGTTAAATGTGTACTATTGGCTTCAATGATAATACTTTAAAGTCTTCATGTTTATGATTATAGTCAGAAGGAATTTGTATTAATTTTTTTCTGGTTATGAGAATCCTGCCTTGACGGAAGAATTTCCTATTTGTGATGTTTCGTTCTATTAATTAGTAAATCTGGTAATTGAGCTGAACATTTCGGCGAGAGGTAATGGGTCTGTTTCTTGTGCTAAGGACCCCTGTTCAAGCCCAGCTATAGTCAGATTTCAACTGGAATCTGATTACTCGGCTCTTAACCTTTACATTACATTTCGGCACATTAAAGGACAATGTTTCCATAGCATGTTGGTAGTGTCGAAGCACTGTGGCTGCCCAGATACCTATTCAAAATTGTTAAAATCACAAATTGGAATAAGTAAAAATAGTTTTTTTAATCCGTTGGTGTTTTGAAGTGCGTTACTAAGTGCGTAACTTTTTTTTTTTTTTTCGGTATTTTTTACTGAACATCCTTAATTTCTGTCCTGACTATCAAATTTTATTTGACAACATGTGACATGCCTAAATATGGTCATGATGACATCACATCATGACCATATATAGGAACAGTATGACTATATATGGGCATACGACAGTAGACTACCAGCCAATTCAAGGAACAGAATATAGATACGGTATTAAATATGCATCCTGATAATGGGCAAAGAAAATATTTTCGTTCTGATTTATAATAGACAGATATTAACTTACGTAAAGTAAACAATTCAAAATAATGAATTCTACTGTCCATGATATAGCGCAACATATCTAGATTCATCAGTAACATGAAATAATTGTAATTTGTGAAATCTACAGTTTCATCAGTCTCGTCATTATTTTGAATTAAGTTCCTTTTTACTAGTTCCGGTGATATGCTCATCGAAGTACTTAACGTTTTGCTATGTGCGCAATCTTTTATAGTGAATGTGAAATCTCTCACTTTTTTTGTGATTATAATCCCGGTAAAGCAGTGGTATATAATTATATGTGACCTGCTTCCCGAGTACATACCAGTTAAAATGCGATGGTTTTCCCAAGCAATTTAAATCGCATCGTTCCTAATTACCGCAAAAGACCAAGTTTGGTTGGTTGGTCTTTTTAATGGCCAGCAAATGTAGTGATATACCGGAGAAAAATATTAATCGTGGAATTAATTCATTTGTATGCTGTGCATGTTACCTCTGGAACGCGATTAGATTTCTTATAATTTGTTGTAAAAGATAACATTGCATGTCATTTCTGTTTTGCCGTGTACATTCAAACAAAGAAAACATGCAACGTTTGTAGTCTGTGTTTCCTTGTATTAGTATAGTAATTATTATTTCATAGTTTTATTATTTTCTATTATATTCTAATTTTTTTTTGCCTTTTATATTCTTCTTATATATTTTTCTATGAATATTATAGGCTTTATATTCCTTATTTTACATTATAAATACTAATGTATTGTTATATATTGTCTGTTCTATGTACGTTTTAATAATACCGGTAGATGTTGGACCTCAATGGCGAAATAAGCCATCTTTTTGGCCTTTTGGGTTATTTTGATTTGTTTCATTGTTTTTATATGTATTTTATGTGATTGTGTTACCAGATCTCTCCGAATCAAGTTATATCAAATATGGTATGTCTAGACAGCCATAGTCACTCATGTCTAAGACAAATGTTATTCTATTCTTAATCTCTGTTTTATATTCAGATCATAAGGCACAATATACATTTCTTGTTTTTTATTAAGTTTTTATCAAGAGAAACTAATGAAATGAGAGCCAAAAAAGGTGGTAAGAAGCATATTTGGCTTTAAAAATATTTACATATTTATTCAAAAAAATAATACTAGTAAAATATTTTTCTTAATATGAATATAGTCCTATTCATATAAATTTTGTATCTAATTATAGACCTGTACAGAATCCAGAACTAACATATTAAGAGTTATTATCAAAGATAATTGGAAGAAGATAAGAAAAGGTTAATTTCAAATAGGTTAATTTGCTAAAGGAGGATAATAACATTTTAATTATGATTTTCATATTTTTAATGTAATTAGAAATTCCCTTTTATTTATCATAATTTAAATGTTTAATAGGAATAAATGATATTTACTTTCTTTAATTAGTTATTAAATTGCTAAATTTATAATAATATATCATGATCATAAATATATAGATTAAATATAAATTTTACCTACTTGATGTAAAAGAAGATGCGTTTAGCCATCTGTTATGGTATTGCACATAATTATCATATGAATGATATCATGCCGGTATACAAATCATCAAGCATGATATTATACTTTACAGGAGACAAGTAGTCATAGAGATAAATCTGACTATTTCTTTGAATTATAACAAAGGTTTTAATAATGTAAATGGACTATGAACTATAGAATCTATTTTTAATTACCATGAATTTTTTTATATAATTACTGAGCATTCCTATTGTCATAGATTGTCAGGTGTTCATATTTTATTTGTTTCATATGATACAGATTGCGAGTCCAAAATCAAAAGGAATATGGCTTTTTCCAATCCAAAATAAATCTTGTTGCACTAAAAAAAAAAGGGGGGAAAAAATTGATATTGTAATATTACTTACAAAATGTTTTGTTACAATGTTGTATTAAATTGTTATCTAAAGTGAACAATTGTGGTGATATTGGCAAAAATCTTAAAACAAATTAATTTAATAAATGCAAATGCTCATTTTGAAATTTAACATAGGTATGAACATTTAGTAAGACATATAGATTGACGAAATTTAATTTCCAAATACGGTACAGAAGTCCTTAAATTGGTTACCAGCAAGGGTCTGTGTAGAACGGTATTTAAATGTCTGTTTACCGATAAGAAGACAAATATTTTGGCATTCTATTTGTCAATTTATTCAAAGTAAACAATTAAAAGATCAAATGAACTACTACAGTAGTGTAGTCACTGACTGTGTGCGCTGAACCATGGAGATTTCTGCGTCCCTGGTTCTAATCTTTTAAGCCATTTTCTCTGAATTACTGGTTGCACCATCTTTTGGAATAAATGTTAAAAGGTTTTTAGGCCCACTAACACATGGCTAACATTCTTGATGAAGAATACAAACATTCTTGGAAAAGAGAAAAGGATTGTTTCCCAGTGTACGGCCCAATTAAAAGACTAAGGGGTTGCACTGCACTGCAGTGCAACTGATATCCCCAGGGGCCTAGCCTAAATTGTGTATACTGTACTATTGTGTACTTACTTTTGTGAATTTACTTTAGTACACTGTACTATAGTACTAGGAAATGATGAAAAACTACATATAATTTGCCAAAATTCAGATTTCAACCTATTTTGTCCCAATCACTATTGACACAAGGAGCAGAGGACTCAAGTTGTTGTGAAGGGTCACAAATCTTTAAAATTCTTGGTTATTATTTTGGATGTATAAACCTATTATTTTGTTAAGAAAGCATCAAAATGTAATGTATACCCAGTGTATTGGTGGTATGTTTACACTGTTTTATTTGTTCCAAATCTCATAAAGAATAGCCTCCTAACTCAATTTGAAACATAAATCATTTACCAAGAGGTCAACAAGGAAATGGTTCTCTTTTAATATTACTGGTTACTTCCTTATTCGTGGCTCAATTTTCATAGAAATACCATTCTAAAAAATTCTTCACCTGTGACAACATTATCCATTTACATTTTAACTTCAGTGTTCACTGTTTTGTTGTTTGTATGTCTCGGAATGTGCTAGACTGGCTGCAGAGTACGTCATTTAATTGTACACTTGGCGAAAACTGTGACCGTTCATCCTCGGGTCATAATTCCAGGTCACTCCTCGGAATAGCATCTGAAAGCTAAACTACAGTATTTTCATGGTTTTGATTTCTTGAATCTGTTTTGTAATGGTCATAGCAAGACTGTGAGAATCATAATTCTGCTGTGTGGTTGTTAATTTGTCTGATCCTGAGTGAAGTTGTTTCTGATTGGACGAGGCGATACAGAATATTCTTTAGTGGTTTGTACTTGTTGTATTAACAATCTGTGCTATCTTTTGTCGCATTTGCTCGCAAAATTAAGCATGGAATACAACGCACATTCTGTAAGTTTTACCATCTTATCATATATTCAGGTTTATTCTCTATTGTCAACTTTTTTGTACAATTTGAAATATTATTGCATTATCACAAATTCAGCGAAGGAAATTAAGTGTCTAATGATGCTTATGTATTGTTTCTTGTGATGACTATATAAAATTAAAATTTATTTTATTATTTATTTAATAATTTATAATCAATATTTCTTAATTGGTTTTATATTAATTGATATAATTCATTTATTATGTTTTCTTTCAGAAGGTCTCTGAGTGAAAACACTGCTCCTCTGTGGGCACTATTATATAACACATTACATATTAACAGTTGATAAAATATAATAAAATTAATTTCACATTTAAATTGTAAATATTTATAATTAATTAATACTGGTAACTTAAAAACACTTTAAAAATCGATGCTTCATTTCCTTCAATTTTTTTGGCAGTCTATAGCAATTTTACTTCCTTTAACATAATTGTAATTTTATGTGTTTAACACTATAACGATACTATGACCTATCATGCTGCACAGATTTAATAATACATTTGAAAGCCCATACATTTCAAAAGCTATAATTGTACATATGCAAACAGCTATTGCAATTGATTTGAGGTATGTAGAATATCTTAATTAGATAATCAGCAATGGATGCTGTTCCTATTTTTGCATTCGTATACATAAATATACACATATACACAAGTGTGTTGGGTTAATTATTCTGTGATCTCGTCTCTGAATGTATAGGTTCGATAAGAAGGGCACACAGCCGCACGGTAGCATATATCTGTCAAAATGCGCTTAAGACATCTACAGGTGACATGCGATTGGCAAATCTTTGTTGCATTATTATTTACGATTTACCTGCTGGCACGTCTGGCACAGCGTATTGACTTTAGAAAGAACAAAAAACGAAGATAAACCTTGCACTTTCACTGTGTATTTTAATCTCAATATTTGATCAACCAACATCGTAAATATTTCTCATCCCCTCCACAGTTTCTTAGGCTGTCTCCGTGTGTTATTTTTTGACTTTCACAGGCCAAAACACATAGAAAAGCATACTCTGTATATTCTTGCACATTATTTATTTTTATTATTTTCCATGTGTGCTTACTGTCCTGACCAAGGCCTATAAATCTCGGCCTGCAGCAGATCCTTTTGGGGTTTGGTCTCCACTTAGCTTTATGTTATATAAAAATTATTTTGGTTCATTGAAAAAGTGGTCTCTAATTAGAGGGGTCTCGGAATTAGAGGGATCTCGAATTGGATAGTGCACTGTAGTAAACTGTACTGCTTCAACCTCACAGTTAAGTAGTTATGTGACAAAGCAATACAGTGACGTGTTTGTGTACTCAACAAGATGGCCGCCGTAGGAAAGTGGTATTTTTATCTAATATTTATATATGACTTTTTATTGATTGTTATTATTATCTATTTGTATTTTGAATTATTTAATTGTACAATTATTGTAAACTTGGAGTTTATCAACATTTTTGTTGTTTCTAAGTATTTATACCAAATAAATAAAAATAAATAAATAAATAAGTATCATGCATTTTTAAGATTTTACACAATAGTGGGTGGTGGGATGGGGGCCTTTTCACCGACAGAGAGGTTCCTACTTTCGCCCATGAGTTGTGAAAGAATACCTGACCAATATCCTAATTAATATCTTTTTGTAAATCAAGAATTGTGTGATTTAAAGTACATACCTTCAGATTATATACATTTTATATTAAAGTATTATTGCATCATTAGAAAGAAAGAAGCAGCTCTTAATCAATTGGTGGTAGTTTTTCTTGCCCAACTTGTGACAGAATGTGCAGATCAAGAATAGGTCTCTTTAGTCAGCTGCGGGCTTGCAACACTTGTATAAGATAAATATGTAAATAAATAATGATAATGACATGTAATTACCATAATGAACGTAATAATTAAATAAAAAGTGTTTAACGCTTTCTTCCCCTAGCAACATCATGTGTGTTTATGCGTAGTCTACTTAGACTTTCACAGGCATCATTAGCCATCTGTCTAAGATTGTAATAAAAATTATCATTTAATTATTATTTATAATTATATTTATTTAACAAATGTAATATTTTTTGTACAGTAATATTGAATTATATTTTTTGAAGAATATATTAAATAGAAATTTAAGCATTGTTTTGTAATATCTGGAATTTTATCAATTACTTAGATTTATCCCATTTCAAGTGTGAATTACTATAGTTTATTTATACTCTGATAAACCCATTTACCGATTACCAATTTTAGCAAAGTGATTTAGTTGTAGTACTGTACTTGGGGTCTTCAACCAGAAGGTGATGGGTTCACGTCGCTCGAGGTCTCATCACCAGTGACTTATATTGTATAGTGACTTATGTTTTATGGAGGAAAGAGAAATTGATGCATGTTAAAAAAATTGAAACGTATGTATTTTTGTCTGATTAATTTCAGAGGAAGTCGTAGGAATGATATATTGGTTTCGTTTAATTTTCTACTTTTTTATCTTGACAATATTTCATCTTTTATTTAATATTTCTGACATTCCATATTTCACAGAGATTTCTCATCTAGATTAGATTGGTTTTAACATTTTCTTTATAACCAACATTTGGTTGTATATCTGATACATTTCCATTACTTTATTGTGAATGTTATACATTTATTGGATTTTATTGCAATATATAATTTTTAATATTGTATATATCTGTACTCTATTCTGCATCGGACATATAACAGATAGCAATTCTAGAGCACACTGCAAAAAATTGTATGTGATAGTACTTGTGATTTGCCCATATGACATCATTATGTCCAGGGATGTGATGATATCATCATGTCCATATATGGGAAAATTTCAGATTTTTGTCACAGAAACTTGATTGACTTGACAGAACATCAGGTATCTGTTTCGTTGGTTTTATTGTTTTGAGTTTGTTTGGTTTGTTGTATTTTCAGTGAGGTTCTCTTGAATTTATTCTAATATAATAAATTGAGCTGTTGGCTGAAAGGTATTGTTACTTCATTGTGCTGAATACCATGGTTGAGATCTGGCCAGCGTTGGGTTTTATTTGGAGTCTGATCGCTTGGCTCCTCGAAAACCCCTCATACGTATTGAGAGTTGAGCGGGTTAATGTTTGTATTCGTATGTGTCAGTTATGTAGTAGTAAAGTTAGGTGGCACAGCGGCTGCCGCGGGTTCCCAGGGGCCCAGCCTGAATATCCGATTTCCTATTAGGATGAGGACCAATAAAGAATTATTATTGATTATTATTATTATTATTATTATTATTGTTATTATTATTATTATTATTGTTATTATTATTATTATTTAAACCTTAAAACAATTAAATGTGTTTTTATAGTTTAAGGGTACACATATCAAATCAATTCAGTTTGCTTATTAACAAATCAGTGACAGTCCTTAAATTGATTATCAGTCAATTATGGATATAGAATATAGGAATGGTATCAGTTGGAAATGAAATCTTTATCTTGTAGTTTTCACAGACATCATATCTTAAACAGCTAATGAAAATTATACCAAGTATGTGTTTATGAATAATTGTCGTGAATGTTTACTTATTGAAGTGACATCAAAGGAAATATAAAATCTACTTTTTGTTTCCCCTCCCCACCTTATTTGCTATATTTTAGATGAGCCCCTTTTCACCTGTGTCAGCCACAGTGCAGTGGCGGTATTTGCAAAAACTGAGACATTGTTTCTTATTCTGCCTAAATCTCATGCGAGGATTACTCAAGGAGCTGAGGATAGCTAGCGTCACGGTCTTCAGCGTGAGAAGCGGAAACATAATACCTCCTAGCAAAATACAAACAATTAAAAAAATGTTAACACATTATTCCTAGAAAATTTGTTAATATATTTCATCAGAAATCTCTTAATTTCTTTGAAAAACTAATAATTTATGTTATAAAACCTTCGCAAATTCATAGAGCTAACATCTCCTAAGAAGATTCTATCATATTTTCCTACAGGAATTTATTTATTTTATGCTATACTATGCTCTGCGCATTTCTAGCCTGGAGGTATAATAGCTTTAATGAAAATATTTTATGTTGGGACCGATGATTAATATTGACATGCCAAGAAAGAGCAGCGATTGTAGGAGAGAATTTTGAATATCGATGAGCAAATGAAAAGCGACAAACTGAAAAATTAAAGTAGTTTTTACCGAGTTTATATAAATTATGCTAATTTTTTGCTCTAAAAATTTCCGTTTAAAATATTATGTTGTATAGGTATCATTAAATTTCTGAATTTGATTGTACGGTTTTATATTCCTTTGAATTTCAAGTGGTAATTCACGTTCTTTAAATTTTAGATTTAATACTTTAGAAAATGAATCTTAGCGATATTGCATGTCTGTGTTTTACTGCTCTCCTTATAATTTGTGAAATAAATTCAATATTTCTGATGCTTTCTATATTTAACTAAGTTGTTAGCCTTCAGTTTTTCATTGTGACAAAATTATTTTGCCATTTCTTTGCAGATGCATACCATTCCTATATTTTTAGCACTATCAGATTCTCTCTTAAAGTACAGTACCAATTTTGTATTAAAAATCTGTAATTCTCCAAAAATTCAATGGACTGTTTCGCTATGATCCCAGAGCCCCTTGGATATATTATTGCTGGTCTCATAAAACAACAGCGTATGAAAGTAGCACAAAGATGCATTGGTGGGACAACACATGTGCATGAAACAAGTGCGTATTTCTAGCCCTGTTCTGATTGGTCGGTTGTCAAGTTTGATTGACACTCTGGAAATGACCCTTTTGTTGGATATATTTCTCATTTGAAGTCACTAACTTAATTTGATCCTTCTAAGTACAGTACAAGAAATTTAATTGTGTTGCATGGTCTTTACTTGTTTACTTGTTTCCCAAGAGAGTCTTCTGTAGTCTGATCCTCCTGGGTATAGAGGCCAAGCAAAACAACGCTTATAGGCCCCTCGAAAAAAAAACAGTATATAAAAAAAATTTAACATATTTAACATTGATTATTACCGGTATGTTTGAAAACAGTAATCATTTATAATATATTTTGTTGAGTTTGTAATTGAACCGAACTGGCTAAAAAGCAGTTATAAATATCTTCCAAATTTAATGACAAGTTAAACTTTTGGTACACCATGTGAAGAGTATGGTTTTTGAGGTAAAACTACTGGTTAATTGTCTAGACGTTCGGTGAGATTGCTCTGACCATCATCAAAAGGATGTTAGCTTGTTTCCTTGATCGTAAAAATTAAAGATGACCATTCAAAAGCCCAGTAGGTTTTCGTTGTAATATAATTTTAATAATAATTTCTACACTTTGCTTGTTCATATTCAACTCATCTTAATGCATGATACACATAATTTATTTTTTCTTCATACTTTTTATTGTCTACACTCTTTAGAGATTGCTAGCTTCGCTGAACAAGCAATGAGGCCTATCTGTTGATGGGAGGGGAACGCTATACTACTGCTATAATAATATCCAGTTAGGTACTTAAGATTGATCGTTCTGTTAATTATTTATTGTGTTGTATGCTTTGATGCATGTTCAATGAAGTATCCATCAATCTCAATTCTCTCCCTCCTGCATGTCAAAGATTAGGGAGCTTTCGATTGCACGACGACGGTAGGACATAGAACGTAATGAAGTCGCTAAAAGTCATCTGCGCATGCGAGAACAAATATTAGGGAAATTTCGGTTTTAGACGATGGTAGGCCATAGATTATGATGTCATTAAAAGTCATCTGCGCATGCGAGAACGTTAAGTTCTCCTCGTCGAATGGATTCTAGGATGCAATTTGGCCAAATCTACGTATGCAGGGAACGTAAGATGCCCGGTAGGATGGTCACATATTACTGATTCTGTTCTAGAGTTGCGTCATCGGACAAATCAAAAGCTTCCTAGTATCATGATTATCTACACATCAATAACAAAACAAAGATCTTATGATTTGTATGTTAAGTCTTTAAATAAATGATAGAGAGAGCTGCATGGTGGTGGTAGCCACTGTGTGTGCACTGAACATTAGAGATTTTCTTGTGTTTCAGCTAGCGGGCTTATATGCAACTATGTAAAAGTGCACCGTCTTTGGAGGATGGGATGTTTAAACCATTGGGTCCTGTCTGTAATATGGCTCACGTGCATGTTAAAGAATATATTACACTCTTTGAAAAGAGTATTGCGACTGCATAATTACCACCAGAAGAACCCCAGTTGACACAGTTCTTCTGACTTTTGTGGGTTACCCTTAGTGTTCTCTACAAAAAAATCCAATCCAACCTAAATTTAGTGTATTTATTTATTCATAACATTAAATTAATTCCATGTATATTTAAATTTGCATCATCTCAGCTTGTTTCTACTAGAGAATTTTTAGCCAAAATGCCAAACACATTAAGATGCAACTTTCCATTCTTGAATGCACAGTTGAATGTCGCTGTAGCCTGTCTCTTAATAGACCTATCAAGTAAGTGTTGTCATGGTAATTTATGTATTGATGATCAGTCATGATTATATTTTTTTGCATGAATTCTTTTTAGATTTTTGATAGTTTTGAGATCTGTTTAGTATGTGCATACTATTTGTAAATTCTGTGAAATTGAGTTGTCTGAAAGTATTCTGTTCCAAGTCGGATAATGCAACGTAATGCATTAATGCATTGTAGTAGTAATTGATCAATTATTATGACTTGTTGCTAATTAAGATTCCATGCTTTTAGGTTTTTATCTTTCTTATTATTCATCATCATCCATCATCATCATCATTGTCATCATCATCTCCACTATCATCATCTTCATTATCATTATCATCATGATTAATCATCATCATCTCCACCACCATCATCATCACCATCATTGTTAATGCCATCATTATATTCATCATCATCAACATCACCACCATCATCTTCATTACCATTTTCCTCATCTTCCTCACTGTTGTCATCATACTGTTCCTCAAAATCAGAATAATAAATATGATTTGTATAAGGCACCAAGAAATACTTCAAATTCGTAGAATTGTAAAAAAACAGGGTTTAAACAAAGTCATTATCAATTTTAACATTATTGCTTTAGTTGCTGTTGTTTTTGTAATTATGAAGTCCTCAAAATCAGTGTATTGTTTTTATGGTACACATATCATTTTCTGGGGGGAAAAAAAGGTGCATTTATATTCTATAGATATTATGGAATCCTAAAATTATATTGTCAGTTGTTTTGTAACATTTATTGATACTTTCGCTTGCCGTAAAATAAATATTCCTGTGCTACTGTGCTGTTCATATGTTATGATGTGTGACATTTGTATGTCACAAAGCGGTAAAAAAACCAACCACACTCAAAATGCATCTTTCGTATGATGCAATATCATTATCAATAGTTATATTGTGTAGGTGCCGCCAACATCATCTGTGTGTCTCTGCCGTCAGCGAATCAATCACCGAGCCATCCCTTCTTAACTTGTCTCTGTTCTCTGTCATAATAGGCTTTGTTGAAGCGAACATTATTTCTGGAGATTTTTTGGCAATGAAAAGAAATTTTTTACAATGTGATGTATAGTAGTATTGCCAGGAAAATATGCAAACAGATGCTAAAAACGGTGACACTCCTTCCACGAACGTGCCTATGGTTTTGATATGCCCCTCGGGAATTACCTCTTTGAAACGACTGCTAAGAGGCTTATTGGAGAGTGGCCTGTATTTTCTGCGAGGTGACTTTTGTGCATTTTTTTTTTTCTAATTCTCATCACTAATTTTGTAAGGTATCCTCAAAGTGTGCAGCGAAGCGTGAATTTGCTTTATTGTCTGGGTTTAATTGCAGCCGTCCTTTGTTGAACATTATGTATCAATATCATTAAAGACCCTACATTGCATCGCACCGTGAAACGTTGACCGTATAATTCCGCGAAGGATATCACGATGTATCATATGGCCTCTCGGCTATTTCCGCAACGAGTAGGATCACTGAGCATAGTTGGCAGAAATTATCGGAAAATTATACAGTGACAAGCGATATTGACTCGTAGATAATATAATTGTCTTTAATAGCCGAAGCTGATTGTTCATAGACGGACATGCATTAATTCTTTTGAGCCACATTTCAAGTACGATTACAGCATACGCAATATGCCGTAGGCCTGCGAGCTACAGTAGACACTCCACTTCGGATGAGGTTAGGTTCTTAGTTTTCTTTGTAGAATTTATCAAAAATAATTTTTTGTCTTGTACATCTAACTATCTTACTACAATGTTTCTTTTTAGATTTTCTTATAAATTTATTATACACTATTCCATTCTGATGTATTATATAATATAATATAATAAGTACATAATATAATGAGTATTTTATATTGTTGTAGTGATGTCTTTTTGTTAGCATTGATTCTTTCTTTATTATATATTGTTAATTACCAGTAAAAGATGTTTTAATTGAATGTATCATCTGTATTGACCTAGAAAACCAATTAAATATTTTAATTGTTAAGTTACCTATAGCCCTTAATTGAAAATTTCTTAATAAATATTTGTTTCTTCCCAATTAACACTATACACATAAATTCTAATCTTTAAAATATGTACAGTAAATAATAATGTTCAATATTTTATATGTTTTAATTGAATGTATCATCTGTATTGACCTAGAAAACCAATTAAATATTTTAATTGTTAAGTTACCTATAGCCCTTAATTGAAAATTTCTTAATAAATATTTGTTTCTTCCCAATTAACACTATACACATAAATTCTAATCTTTAAAATATGTACAGTAAATAATAATGTTCAATATTTTATATAAAATTATAAATTGAATGACAATCAATTTCAGGACTTTCATATTATGTTAATAAATCAGTAAAAATGTAATTGTTCTTGAGCTGTCTCAGTTCATAGCTTACTTGAACTTTTAAAATGCACATCTTAAAGTTTTTTATTAATTAATTTAATTATGTTGTTTTAGGTATTACCACAAAATCTATTTTTTCAAGATACTAATTCACATCTGTTCGTATAGGTTGAAATTTCACACCTTATTTCTTCTCACGTACCTCTTCGCAATTTCTGACAATGTATCAACGCCATAATGCTCTTATGTTCTCAGTTTTTATCACATTGGCTAAAATGAAGGATCCTACTTGCACAGCGCATACTGTGTATCAACGGTAATTTCAATAGCTTATAATAACATTATACTTTTTACATTTCCTTCTAAAATTAGAGAAGAGTAAAAATGTTAGTTTCAATTTCCTTGAGTCGTGACCTGCAGAATTTCATTTAAAATTTTAATTTCAAAGATTTAAAGCTATAGAAAGGTGAGAAAATAAAATGACATTGATGCATGCTTAAATCTCGATGTATAAAAAGCTTTCATAAATGCTAATTATTCAAAATTATGTTCTTTGGGATTTTTACGAGAATGATATTAATGGCAAACTGGTTTGAAATCAATGAAAATGTATGTAGTGTAGGCTGAAAACAGGTGGCCTTATGTGATATGTTACATTGAAGATTACTCTTTGTCTTCTGTCCTTCCTCCAATATATTATATTATTTAGCTGGGTTATTTTTTCCCATTCTTTTTTTTTTTTTGTCTTAGCTGTAGGCAATCTTTTATGGTTTTGAGCTATTGTGCCGAGCAGCTTTGAGACCTTTCCGTGGCATCTCCTCTAAAATCTATGTATCAGTTCTCTTTGTTGCCTTAGTTTATAACACGCTTTGTTTGAGTTTCAGTTTTAATAGTGTTGATACAAGCAATTTTTTTGTTGCAAAAACAGCATGCCAGCTTTTTCATTTACTCGAAAAAGATAAAATGAAGAGGCAGTCCCTAAATATAAGGGTTTTTATATTGAGAAAATAAATTTTAATAGAGGTTTTTTTGAAATACTGTATAATATAGTTTCAATAAAATCATTTTATTTTCTTAGCTTGAAGATTGTTTGTTCATCATAAAAAATGGTACAGTTAACCTAATATAAATGGATTCTTTAGTAATAGTGTTTTCCCATGGTCAGTTGGGTCATAGAAACATTGTAATTGTATAGATAAGTGCTAATAAAATCCGTATTATATTTAGTAATTATTTAAGCAAGATTTTTTACATATTTTTTTTTTTAACCAATAAATGTTGTCATCCTTTCATTGAAACTTTACTATTGAAATTCGACCAAACTCAACATTTTATTGGTCCCCACTTCAAGAAAGTCTACATTCAGCTAAAAACTTGAAACAATTAAAATTAATAAGTGAGGTGTTTACTTTTAGGCCAATATTTATGTAGAAAGTCAATTATTAATAAGTAAAAGAAAATATGTGATATTTCTTTGCACATTCTTAAAATGGCTGGTCAGTGGTAATCAATTTAAGGATTGTATTTTGAAACATCAGTAAATCTGCAATAATTTGAATTGTTCCAATTTTGGTCTCCTTAGAAACTGATAATTCATTTGAGCCTTCAAAATTTTAATTTAAGCAATTTTGCAATTGAATTATGTCGGTTTTTGTCTCCGTAGAAATTGTATTTGAGCCATCTACAGTAAGTTTAAGCAATTAAGGGATTTTATTGAATTGTTTGAGGATTTTAAGATCAACAGTATCTTTAAAAAAATCACATTAAAACTTTTTTTATTATTATTCCCTATATGAATTGAGATGCTTTTGAGCTCTGTGCTATTTGATCTTAATACAATTCAATTAATTTTTTTCATGTAGGAGTAAAGTACAGCCTTGCAAAAGTTCAAACACCTTCCAGTAACAAAGAGTGCAGTGGAAAGTACTGTACATGGTCTTTTGGGGAATTGGAAAACTATCATTTTATTTTAGGTTATTAATTATAAAGCATCATTTGTTTAGATTTTAATTTTAGTGTACCCACATTTATTTTTTAATTGAAAATTTAAATTAATCTCCTGTTATAACTTGTCTTAGAATTACTTATGTGGGAACACAGAAATCTCGAAGGTAGGCCAGTTGAACCAGCACATAAATTATGAACAAGTGTAGCTCACATAAACGAGTAGAAGTTAATAAGGTAGAAGCTTGCCTAATAGACTAAGCATGAGTTATGAAACGTAGATCGTCACGTAGACTACGTGCACGTTTGCAGAGACTACGCTATTCCGCCGTAGGATGAATCAGATGTTTCCTTCTACATATCAACATAATTAAGAGCGTAGACTGAGTCATATTTGTATAAATGTAAGTGTTTTAATGTGACCTAATTCTAATCACGAATAAGTATGTTACTTTTGTGTGATTTTTATGAGGTATTCAGATTTTGATTCTCATAAATATGTTTCTGGTTCATAATTATTATTATTATTTTGTATTCAGTCAATTATACATAATAACATGATGTTACAAATAAACTATAACATGTAGAAATGGCATTGACAAAAATGAATTTTATTCAATAAAATAACAGTATTCCGACATAGAATGGCAAATACTAAAGTAGTAAATGATATAATAATTGATTTAACTATACAATGTATTAAAAAATATAAGGAAGGCATTAAATACTTAATGCAAACTGTTTATTAATTATATTCCAGTGGGTTCCAGTCCTCAGATATGAAACAAATACCAGAGTAGACATAGTAAATCTGAACTATAATTTTAAATATGAATGTGCATTGTTTATTATAGTATGATGCGCCTAATGCTGCCCTCATAAATCATTACTTAAAAATAGCTATTTTATCCTTGAGTATTAATGTATAGCTGCTACTGTCAACTTTGCATAAACATAATGTCCCTGTCAAGTCAATCCTGCTGCCTTACTCTCTGAGGATTCATGTGTTCGCTAGCAATATATTTCATTTTTTCCGACATTTTTAACCATCATTTCGCACCCTAAAGTGATATTTATGTTGATTTACTAGGATTTTGGGAAGGCCACTTTCCCACATCGGTGTGAATTAACTCTCATTTTATAAAGAAATACTTATTTGTTTACATTTATCCGTCCAGTATTACCATATCTGCAATATGTCAGGCTTTTTTATTTTGTTAATTTTAACTCCTTTAATATTTTTTTATTCTTTTTTGATATATTTGTTGAATTTAACCATTTTTTAGGTTAATAATAAATGCTGTTGCTGATTGACACTTCGAAGGTCAATATTTTACAGTGACTATTGTAGGCCTTTAAAATTGAGGTTACAAATATATTTTCAATATAATAGATTATTATTCCAACTTTTTGTAAACAAAACTTTATTTAAAATTGTCAGTTATTCAATTTAATATGTGTTAAGGTTCCCTATTGAAAATGAGTGACATGTGGTGGCTTAATCCTAATATATTCATTTCTAAGGCCACAGTTCCTTATAATTCTATGTTTATGATGAGTTCATAATTTAAAATAAATATAATTAGAAAAAAAAAACCTAAGGAATGTTAAACAGGCTTTTGCAGGCTTTTAGTCAACTTCATTTAGGTACCATAGTACAAAAGTTCCAGAGGTTTTTTCATATGCTGCAGACCATTTATCATGCCTTGAAAATTCTCAAATTTATGTCTGTTGTTACTTTTGTTCTATTAGTTGTGTTATTTTCAATGCAAGGTGTGAAGCGCTATTTCCTTTAGACAAGACAATCGGTACTTTTGAAGTGATATTTTAAGGATAGTTTTTTTTTCTATCTAATGTTCTATCTTAATCTGGTTAGACACAATATCCTGGATTGCTTCCGGGTGTCGTTTCCAAAATGTTATTCCCTGTATTAAGGTTTGCCGTGACATTGTGACTCTTGTCCTCAAGTAGCACTTCGAGAAACATGTGAAGAACAATGTTTTATCAAATTCATTAAGACATCTATTCATTCTCTCTCATATATTTTATTCATTTATTTAGTAAATGTATCCATTTTGTTGATGATTTCTCCATCCATTTATTTGTCATTTATCCTTTTATTCATCTATCCATTCATTAATTATTTCATTTAATCATCCAATACATTAAATGTTGAATTATTATGATTATTGCCCTTTTAGTCCCTACCTTCCCAGTTCAACTTTGAGTTCAACAAAGTGATCATACATGTTCACTACTTGATGTTGAAATTTCAATTCAAAATGTGCTGAGGACTCATCACTCAGTGCTGTAAATAATGTTTCGTTCCAAAATAACAGAGCCTTATTTTTTAAAGTGTCCTTTTAAAGAGTAATTTATCAACTGATCTATCAATTATCTTATTAAAATGCACATTTAATTGATGAATTTTAGTTGAATAGTTTCATAGAAAATGGATATAATACAGTAAGTAATAATGCTCAGTATTCATATGCAATTGACGTAAATCTGAAAAAAATTGTAACACTTTTGGCCCAAGTCATTGGATTCATAAATAGGAAAAACAGCTTGTCCGCTCCCTGGGTAGTGTATCTAGATAGTGCTGCAAGTAGGGTGCAGGGACACCCTACTGTACCAGGTACCGATTTATACTCCTTGGTGGAGAGATACAAACATAGGTAAAGATAACTTGCCCCAAAGGCACAAGAAACAGTGGTGGCGCCAGGACCTGCCCGACGGAGGGGCTAAAGGCCCCGACGGGGGGGCTAGTGGAGCGAATCGAGTCTCACTTGTCTGGGGGCCAGGGGAGCTGCCTAGGGCCCCTGGCGGGGGTCCAGGGGGCTTCGCCCCCTGGAAGCCAAGGATATTTGATGAATTATGGAAAATTTTTATAACTTATTTGATAGGCATCGAGTTACTATAATATGACTTCATGTAGGCTATGCTTTCTAATGTTGAAATCAGCTTCCAAAACCAAAACATTTAAATAAAGCAAGAAACAAAGAGTATGCAATGTAACCATCTAATTTATTTTCAAATCCTCATTCTTGAAAGTGAAATTCTATATTTTGGAAATTTTGCATGAAATCTGTCAACCACGTTTTCATGGTCGAGGTTGCTTCACCTATCACGATATATTCCAACCATCATGAGGCTATCTAAATGAGCATTTTTCATAATAGAACGCAAATTATTTTTAATTAGTCTCATTGAATTATTATTATTATTATTATTATTATTGTTATTGTAGTTGTTGTTGTGATGAAAAGTTAACACAAACGATATGGTAGCTAAACGAATATTACATGTAAATATTTTTTTTTAATTTGTTTGTTCCCCGACAAAATTTATCGTGAAAATACCCTCTCTGGTGCCACCACTGACAAGAAATGCACTATGAGAGCCAATTTCCATCAGCGTCTGCCACCCCAACAACTAAAAACTACACAACCTATTTTTAACAGAAAATTGATCCGATGATGAAATAATTGAATTAAAATATTTATCCTCCTTTGGAGTTGGGTGGGTGGAGGGGCTTTGAAAAAGTACAGTAGAAGAGAATAAGAATAATATTCGTTTTTCTTGATCTTGTTATAGGCCTGTATGCAAAATCAAGAATGAATTGATTCATTCGTTCACTAATAAATTTCCTTCTTTTTGTATCTATTTAATACTGCAACATTAAAC
>NW_022745682.1:601523-605679 GCF_011630105.1 Anneissia japonica
CCCCCCCCCCCCCCTCTGGTGCCACCACTGACAAGAAATGCACTATGAGAGCCAATTTCCATCAGCGTCTGCTACCCCAACAACTAAAAACTACACAACCTATTTTTAACAGAAAATTGATCCGATGATGGAATAATTGAATTAAAATATTTATCCTCCTTTGGAGTTTGGTGGGTGGAGGGGCTTTGAAAAAGTACAGTAGAGGAGAATAAGAATAATATTTGTTTTTCTTGATCTTGTTATAGGCCTGTATGCAAAATCAAGAATGAATTGATTCATTTGTTCACTAATTAATTTCCTTCTTTTTGTATCTATTTAATACTGCAACATTAAACACATTGGTATTACTTGGCTAATAGCATTGTGCTGTCATATTGATACTACAGTCAATTTTTCTCATTGTACATGTCGCATTTTGAAAAAATGGAATTAATCGGCATTTGAAATTTGCATCTGACAGGTCATGTAAGGGTTAAGAGAGTTTGTTCTTTATTAGTCTCTCATTTGATTCCTAATGTTATGAGTCAAGTGCTGTTTCGAGTAAGGGGTCAGCGACCGGTTTCAAGTATGAGAGAATGACCCCTGCCTACATCTAGGGGGAAAAGTATCAGCTGCTGGATTTATAGACATTTTAATAGTTGTCTGTAGTCTTAAATCTAGTGTGCTGAATCATTTCTTTTTTGTTTCATTTGGCTTTTAAGTATATTATAGATGAATTTTCTTTTAATGATAGATGAAAATTCATTTTAAACACTTCTTTTTACTTATTTTTTCCCCCTTAAAAATAAATGTCTGTTTTGAGGTAATGCACATGGACAAAACTACTCATTATAAAATTCCTTTCTATTCCACAACGAGAAAATATGTTTCTTCCCATTAAGCATGGCCATAAATATAATATACAATAGTATTTCGATGGGCCCTTAAATTCGCTTGTATTCATTATTTAAGGATTTTCATAGTAAAATCTCATTGTGTTTTTCCCCAAATGAAACCATTGACAGTTGATAGCCTTTTAAATGTGCAATTAATGAATTTTTATGTTTGATGTAAAATCACTAGAATTGACTTTTAATAGACTTGCAGTAAGAGAGGGAGACAATAGGATGCGCATGGGAATTGAATGTTATATGCTATATGTGATGTATGGGGATGTGTTAGTCATCCCTTAATTTTCTTTTAATTTAGAGAAATTCTTGCCAGTGATGGAACATTGAATGAGTCAACATTAGTCATGTTGCAGACACAGATGATTCAAAAACTTATGAATCATTGGTACAAATGAATCAGAAATCAATTAGTATAAACTTAGCATTAGCATAATTTAAATTTGCATATTATTTCCATATCCTCATTTGCATACAGCAGCCTTGATATTGTTAAGTAACACGCCGCGATTGATGTCTGGTGGGACGGAACTAGAATTTATAACTTGGCTGTGACGACATATATCACAAATACATCTACATATAATTAAATTGTAAGTTGCCGTGGTGATATCAGATTCCTATATCGTGTAGACTGATCCCCTCTGGATGGAGGCCGTTACATCTGTCGTTCTTTGGAGGTTCTAACGACAATACAGCGATGATAAATGAATGTTGTTACGACCGTTTGCTAAGGAAACCATGTTCTGATCCAACAAAGTCTGTGTGACGAGTATTCGACTTGACAATTGAAGATTAAAATTGCTATTTATTCTCCTCTCCAGTATCCCATTAAATTAATAGAAATCTTTATTTGTAAAATATGCTGAAAAAAAGCTTGTTTTGTTAGGATTAGCTAAATTACTGTAGATTAAATGATTCTGTCTTACAAATCTAGCATATTTTTTGTCTATTGTGGGATATGGCAAACGGCCTATCTTTATCAGTTTTCATCTTAACTGTTCCTATTCTCTCCTTTGCCATTTAATACTGTACTCTAATTAATGTTTTCCTTCTTTGCTATTTACTACTTGAATATACATGTTCAGAATGTTCCTCTGACATTGACGTCTAGTACTGTTAATTTTTGTTAGTTTGTCATCCTTTTGCCTTCTTCACGATTTCCTTAATTTGCATTTTCCCATGTTTGTACTACTGTACTGCACTTTCCAATAGTAATTTCATATGTATCATTTGGGGTGCAACAACTACTAGTGAAATAATACACCACTAATGAAATCCAAATTACAAAATATGTTTTAATGATTATAGTGATATTAATCACTATATCAATGATCAGAGCTTCAGCAAACAGGGAAATATGGGATAGTTTTCGCCCGTAAAGCAAAAAATAAAATAAAACTAAAACTGAAATAATTTTTCTTATGCTATTTATATTTATCGTTCTTCTGAATTTGAGAGTCTGTACAGTTGTTGCTTGCCCCTTTGGGGATTATGCAATGAGAAGAAGAAGATATTAATCATAGTGATACAAAACATAATTAGATACAATGTCTTTTCTACTAGCCTTCATTTTAATGTACAAAATTGCAAATTGATTATAAATATACTTTTGGTTTTGTTTGTGTATTATCTTATTAAATCTGGTTGTCAATATTAGAACCAATGAATGCATATACAGAACATTCTACAGTAGCACATAATTCAATGAACTAAAAACCTTCAATTGAAGAAGCATCGAGGTGTCAGAAAGCAATGAATAGAAGAGTTTTTATGTTTATCAATTATTTGCATAAAACACCGTCAAATTAATAGATAGTGTCTTACACTGGTTATCGCTGCTTCTCCGCCTGATACTTCCGTGCATGAGTTTAAACTCCTTGGGGAATTGTTTCTCACACATTTTCCTTTTGAGGTATAGATTCGTAGCACATTTTAAACCGCTCCATTGATGATTTTGATGAATGAGTTTTTTTCCCCTAGTCCAGTATCAATCGTAATTTCAAGAATGTAATGTTTGATCTCTTGAGGGCACTGTTGGAAGAAGTCAATGAGTTGACTATACATTGCTGCAAGATTTATATCAAAATTATCATATTTTTTTTATTTTAAGCTGGTTCAGTTATATCACTGATCATCCATGTCTATTTCTTGTACATGACTTTAAATTAATAATGAATTCAATTACATGTTACTATACCCATTCTAACTGATAGTAATAGCATTATTGTACAATATTCATGATGTAAGACAACTGTATCTAGAAGAAATTATACTGAGAACATGTCCATTGCAAACTATAAACTGTATTCTTTATCCCAGGATGTATGTCCAATAATAATAGAAATCCCATGAATCCAGCCGAGATGAAAAAAAAATGCATGCATGTATCAAATTAGCAATAATTTCAGCAGTAAAATGAAAGCGATTTTTATACTAATTTCATAGCATGAGCAAAAAATCCTTTTTCAACTATCTTTCAAAAAAATTATTCAATAATGGTAAGATTATTCAATATTGTTGATCTTTCTTTGACTCTAAATTTTAGCTTTCACCCTGACATACTGCTGCCTTTCTCATACGTAGCGATGAATCCCGCTTAGAATACTGCCACTGGCTAATGACTCAATATATTGCTCAGTTTTTTTACTATTACATCATAATGAGTAGTTATATTTATTTCAGATATTCTATAACCTTTATATTCTTGCTTCTTTAATGGGAAATCACTCGCTCGGACGTTACCCACTAATAAGAATAATTAGGTGACATTGTAAGTGTGGTATTTGTAGGAAATCTTCTAACTGAAGATTGGTCATCACAGTCTAACATTAGTCTTAATTTATCAAGTTTCTTTTATATACATGTTTTAGCCGGTTGTCAGTATATGTCAAAATTTATATTTTCACGATGTTTGCTCTCTGATGCACGGCTTTGGGGAAGAATCCAATTCCCTTTGGGCGGCGAGAAAAAAATGTAGCTAACTCGTCATTATTGATTCATTCTTTCCTGCAGGGCCGCTGCACACGTGAAAATTGTAAGTACCTCCATCCACCGCCTCACCTGAAAACGCAGCTTGAGATCAACGGACGGAATAACTTAGCAGCTCAAAAACTTATGCAGAGTATACAAACGCATCAACAGCATCAGTTAGTACAGATGCAGGCAATGGCCAGTTCTCACGTCCCTCTACAACAGACGTTAATACCTGCACAGTCGGTCACGCCCACGGTAGGTCTTTCGTACAGTTTAAGTTCTCATTATTATTC
>NW_022745682.1:605792-658123 GCF_011630105.1 Anneissia japonica
AGTACATATAATTCTGAATAAATCAGTTATTCAGAATCACTATTTATATTTACTATATTTTTGGTTTTTTTTTTTTTTCTATATTTTAATTTATCCCTCTGTTCACGTTTCCAATAAAATTTATAATATTTGGCTAATATTTAAATAATTTAGCTCTTTGGAACAAAAGATAATAATTCAGGGGTTATATAGCGCCCCCTATTATTACAGCCTAGAAATGCATATAAATTGCTTTGGAATTAACTTGTATTGATAAAAGATAATCTATTAATAAACCTACTATGAAGTAAATTTATGAGAATCCACAATCAAAACTTCCTAATATATATATTTTTTTAATTATTATTAAGTCTAAAGGGAAACAAATAGAGAAGTTGGTAAGCAATGCTTGACAATGAATAATTAAATATATCAAATGAATATTTAATAATATTTAAATTAGCTTAGCTTTCTGAATAATTTCTTTATTGCTTTAAAATTAGATGATTAAGTCAGGAATTCTAGCTAGCCTCTGTCAAATTAGTTTGATGTCAAATAACAAACACTGATTCTTATCAGGATGATTAGGAGTTTATGATTTCTTGTCAAGAAAAATATTATCGCCTCCGAACATCTGATGATTTCTTAATTACAATTGAAGTTATTGCTAAACATCGTTGCTAATGGGACTTGCCGTCTCGAATGGTTTTTGTGTATGAATACAGCGATATTCCATTTCTAAGCTGATACCCTAACAAATAGCCAGCGTCATGCTCAGTGTCTTTGTTTTATGCACAAGAGTGCAGTTAGTAATTTGCATAGCTAACATTGAATTTCATTCATAGTTTAGAAATACATCTCCAAAGATCTCATATTTCTTTCTTTCCAATCGAAAATCCAAATGAAATCGTAAATCCAACTTAGATTTTTTGCAATAGCATTAAGTGGTCTACATTCAGCGGGATTTAGCTCCCAAAGTTTTTTAAAAAAAATGTTTGACCATGCAAATACAAATACTTCATAATTTAATATTGACTCCCTAAGTTTCCAAAACAATTAATGATTTCATGTGGAGGCCTACTTAAGTTGTTCTTTTTTTTTTTGTTGCTCCCAACCATCCGAAATATGTTCATTAGAATGTTTACAATGAGCAAATGCTTTAAGCATCTAATGTTTCTATAATGAATATCAATAAATCTCTAAGCTAGCTACACTATGACATCACATGAATGCAGACATCAGCTGAGAAGCATACATCTCCACTGACTCCACAAACAAACTTACTTTTACCAGAAGATCATCGCAGGCTTATACCACTACACATTCCTTTCCTTGTTTTTTCTCTCTCTTTTTTTTCATACACTTTACTTTACTTTGGTTTATGTTTCTTTGTAATTTGTTTGGTTTTCCTCTTTTTTTTTTGTTTTCACTTTTTCGTTAGAATTTTTATAGTTGTATAATTCGATGAATGATTTATTTTTCATGCTTGGCTGTACGTCTGCTTGGACAATTGTTTTAAATCATGGTTTCACATATCCCCATGCATGCATTCAGTAATTATTGGTGTGTTTTTCATCTCCTTGCTTGAATTCCAATAATTCTCACCTTTGACCTTTAACCTGCTGGTGCACTGAAATCTAACCATGGCACAAGCAAACAACATTCCAACACATCTCTCTGTATTCTCAGAATTTTTCTTCAAACATAAATTTCTATTCAACACAAACAGCTAATAACATGTATTGATTGAGAAAAGTTACTGCTTCTTTTGATATATCATCTGAAGCCATTATCTTGTTATCAATACCATTACCACACCAATAATCTTGGTTCTCATTATCATCACCATCTTCATCATCACCATCGTCGTCATCATCTTCACAGTCATCATCATCATCATCGTAGTATTATGATTATCACTGTCAACGTTATCATCATCATCATCATCATCACCGTCATCTTCATCATCACTGTCATCTTCAACATCATCATCATCATCACCGTCATCATCATCACCGTCATCTTCATCATCATCATCATCATCGTCATCATCATCATCCTCAACATCACCACTGTCATCATCATCATATGCAGTTAATTTTCATTTCTGATTCTATTGACATTTGCAATCATCTCTTCATAACAATATATTCTTTATAGTCACTTTTGCATCTCTATGCATAAATATAATTCTTGTTAAAAAAAGTTTAATAATATTTCGAAAAACTTGCTTTATGTTCCCCCCCCCCACGCCAATGCCAACTTTAATAAACACCTTAAGATCATGTCTGAGCAGTCAAATGCAACCAACTCATAAGAGTACCCAACTTTCTCAAAAACGCTTTACAATTATATCATGCTTTTTGTATGTGCATTTTATTACCTTAGAAAAAATGACTGAATTTAACAGCCATTATTTTACCCATCATCCTTCCTTAGTATAGACCGCATGCATCTTATTGGTTTTTGCGTTTTGTGTGTTCCCCCATTTTAGACGCAGGCCCTGACCTCTGATGTATCTGGGTCAATACCACAGTCCGTTTACAGCCACATCAACCAATACACGCCATATATCTACACTGCTGGTTCGCACCCTCAAATGATTTATGTAAGTATGGCAAATTGTATTGTGATTCCTCTTGTGTGCAATAGTCCTACAGTAGGAGTCACTAGTTGACAACTGACAATCTTATATATATTTTTGAAAGTTTATACTTTTTAAGTATGTTTTACCAACAGTAAGCAGGTGAACCCCCTTTAGTTAAGATCTGATATTACGTTGTTTTAAAAGGTAATAATTAAGAAACCAGCTGTGGTTGTAAGCCCGATTATATAATAATATACTTTATACAACGCTGTTGATATGATTTGGAAGTCTTAAGTAATATATTCTTATTAAAAAGAGTTAACATTGCACAAGACCTAACCTAAATAATAATATACAATACAAATAGGAATTAAATTCAACAATTGCAAGAAAAATTGCAAATTTTTTTTTTTTACTGAAATAATGTTTGTTGCTGAACATATCTACTGATTACAAACATGTTATTATCACTGTCGAGTATACTAATAACCAATAACTATGTATTATTGCAATTAATTAGTTTATTAAACAGGTTAACGAGCCTAGATCTATGTTTAAAATATTAGAATGTTTGCTAAATCACATTGGTACACACTTAAATCTTAAAACGAGCATTTTGTGTCCGAAAACATACAATTAATTATACGTATAACAACAAATCCCCATTGTTAGTTTGTTCCCTGTGGAACAGATATGACTTCTGGGGCTTTTAAAATGATTTATTGCTGTACTATAGTAGCCTTAAAGATTGCGTTAGTCATAAAAAAAAGCTATTGAACTTTCAACTTCGAACCCAAAAATTGCAATCAGGAAATTTTGACAAAGAGTTTTTATCACATTATTTTGTATTCATTGCCTCAGAGGTTTCTTTGTAACGTTATTCCCTGATTTAGGAGACTTCCTTGAAGAAATGTCTGATTTGATTTATAATAGAACCAAAAAAACCCCCAAAATATTTGTTAACTATAAAAGGCAGTTGCCTATTGATAGATTTGTGAAATAAGTGTTACATAAGCGTACTTACTTTTACGCAGGTTGTGCACTATATAAATTTTCATTATTGTTATTGTTGTTATTTATAATTATTCTGTATCATGATTAGAATCATTAACAAGAGTTGTGATTTTTGTTAATTAGTTAATATTTTTATTTTTGTTTATTTACTTTTATAAAGCATTTGAAAACAGTAGGATTTAACTTACTATTGATTGCTTTACTTGTTTTTGTCATGGTATCATCAATATTATTTTGAGTTGGTTGTATTGTTATTTTTTTGTAATGCTATAAATTATAGTAATTATTTATTGTGTATGTTATAATTGTTCTTATTTTATTAGGTTAGATTATTTTACTTTAATTTATTTATTTTCATAATTTTGTTAGTGTTAATCCCACTTGCTTATTTAGAAAAAGACAAAGCAGAATATAGCACCCTCAGTTTTTCAGCTAGAAGTAGTGCGATTATAATTTCTATTATCATGATGTAAAGATTACAAATTGAGTAAAGGTTTACAGTCAATGAATAGATTTTATTAAAATTTTAAAAAAGCATGCATACATTTACAGTATATTTCAAACTGTCCTAAAAATTACAATTAAAATACTATAGTGAAGAAAATTCACACAAAAAAGATAATAATTATTTTGAACTTATTTACAACATAATTACAATCATAATTATTTAATATCAGTCAATAATTTTGACAAAAGGTTTAAAATTTTGGCACTGGCTTTTCGTGCTTCTTAGCTGCAACCAAGCACTTGTAACCAGTGAACTTCCTTCCAGGACATTATACAGTGTCTGATGGAATGTAATAATAAGTATTTGAGAAAAACATGTACCCAACAGGATTCAAACCCATGACCTTCCGGTTACCATTTGGAAACTTTACAAACTAAGTTATGAGACCAAGTGGACACTTGGATTTTTGCATTACGACATGTTCTTTCTCTAGGTTTGCGCAATGCACATAAAGGCATTGAGCAGCAACATTACCGGATGCTCTTTTGTGGGTGATCTACTTGTATTAGACACTTTCTAAGAAATTATATATAGTTCCATCCCATATACGGCATGTGTATTCCAAAATTAATCAAATGTAGGGCATAACATGCTAATCATTCTCATGAAATGGCAGAAGTAATTATTTTAGAAAAAGTTAATATCTTTAGGAACTTGAGGAGTTGTTGGGAAGCTTCACATTTAGTGAGTTTCTTCTGATTTATGTTGTACTAGACTTCTCCCACACCCTGCCGCTAGCAAAGGTAACCAAGTTAATTGAAGATACATTATCACTAATGGGTGATACTAACTCTAGAGCAAAGTTCTTTATTAGCTGTATTAAAAGGTCTGTGAGGTGACCTGATTTCTTAGGTATTCATTTTTAGTACATTACCATAATTCAAGAACATCTTTGGCCGACATACAGTAGATTAGTGGTGGTGCGTCAAGTTGCAGGCAAAAATGTAATCTCAGACAAAATAAGGGGTAAAGTTTTAACGGTCTTGAAGGAACTAATTTATTACAGTCTGCTAAGAAGTCACTACTCATTTTCTCTGCAATGTCTTCATCAGCAAGCCTGGAGATACCGAATGTGACCTGTTTCTTAATATTACAGAGCTCTTTGATATCTTTATACCCCTTGGCCAAGTTATTCATTTTAAATCATTGAAGTGAACTACAATATTGAGATCAACGGTTCTTCACAAATCACAATCTAATGGACAACATTTCGTGGATATTTTGTGTTAGTACTTTTTTGTCTCAAATTTGATTGGTTTTCATTGTATAGGTTTACGTTTGTCAGATAATTCCAATTACTACAATTGAATGATGCCTTCACAGCGAATGCCATTTGCTGGTTGTAAATAACCACAAGCCAGATGTTGTTGAATTATGCCCTATGCCAGACATGCCATATATATAAGAAAGTAATGACCACCTATTTGGCCAAAACAAGTCTAGCGATCTCTCGCCACACATCCAACTGAAAAAGGTCAATGAAACAGTTGATCTCCCTCCCCCTCCTCCTTGAACTTGATGCCATTACATTTATATTGCCTCCTTTCCCGAGACTAAAAGTTTTCTATTTGATAGCACAAAAATATAATGACCGCCTGTTTGGCCAAAACAAGTCTAGTCTCGCACCACACGTCCAACTGGAAAAGGCCAATGAAACAGTTGTTATCCTCTTCCTTTTCCTTGAACTTAATTCCATTACATTAATATTTCTTCCCCCTGAGGAAGTTTTCCTATTTGATAACAAGAAAATAATGGCCGCATATTTGGCCAAAAAAAGTCTAGCTGTCTCTCACCACACGTCCGACTGAAAAAGGTCAATGAAACAGTTGTTCTCCCTCCCTCTCCTCCTTGAACTTAATGCCATTACATTAATATTTCCTCCTCCCCCTGAGGCAAGACGTTTTCCTAGTTGATGGCACAAGGTGATATTTCTTGCATGTAACCCCTCCAGCAGGAGATTATTATGTAGAAACAAATTGGATGCATGACTTGTCTGATCTCTCGCTGAACTCTGAATATTTAAATATCATATCTATCATTCATATTTCATCTTGTTTGTGTGTCTAAACACAACTTGTAATTCAGGAGAAAACCATTTGCGATGACAGTTGTATAAACTTTGGATTTAACATCCGTCAAATTGGAAATATCTGAATCCGCAATGAATATTGCTTGCTGTGTCCATCTTGTAAAGACAAAAACATGTTTTTATATTTTGTTTAGACAATTTATTAATAGAATGTAATAAAATTGTTTGTGGATTTACAAATATTTTTATCCTAAATAATGAAACTGTAGCTTGGTGGTAAGATGATTGCCTTTAAACCCTGCATTTAAATTATAATGCTTCAGTTATGTACAAAAATCTATTTCCAGGTGCAACACAGTATACAGATACAGAGGTAACTTGAATATAAAACCATATAAAAGAAACATTTAAAAGAAGTTACAAGTAATTTCACAAATAATACTAATAGGCCTATATTCTTTTTTAAGTTCTCATTCAAATAAAAAGTATTTAGAAATTTTGGGAGGCCCTGGGGACTATCATCTGAGGGTTGTCGAAGAGTTGAGCAATCAAATCAAAATTCAAATGACATCGCCCTAGCCATATCTTAAATTGGGGTCTGCAATGCAAGAGGTAGAATTACCACTAATACTTGGCTTTATTTGTAAGATCTAGATGTATGTAAAAAAAAAAACGTAATTGTCATTAATAATATTAAATATATAACAATGAAGAAAATTATAAAGCACTTCTTACATAGAAAAGCAAGCATTGCTAAAAAAAAAAAAGAAAGAGGGATGTATATAAACAAATATACACACAAATAAATAGAGAAAGTAAATGGGAAAAAATGGATGAAAAATTTTTCTTTCTAATGTTATGCAAAATTCTTGATGATTCTCGGCCACACTTGTTCGTTCGACATGATACTCCCTGACGATACCTGGCTTATTTTCCTGTAAAATTTATCATTTATTAGAAGTCAATCAAGTGTAGAAATGACAGCAATTTCTGTTGAGGAATTTATTAGTGAGGCGTTTAACGTTGGATTGAAAATATTTAAACACGCGAGTTTGGTTGACGTTTAGTGAAACAGCGCTGCATCTGTCTCTTATACACATCTAGATGTGTATAAGAGACAGCTTTATTAGCTGTATTGAAAGGTCTGTGAGGTGACCTGATTTCTTAGGTATTCATTTTTAGTACATTACCATAATTAAAAACTTGTGTTACGTCCCTCCCCAGCTTCTATATTATGACGCATGATACCATAGTTTTGTGGCATTTCATAGTTTATTATCTTGCATGTATCTATTTCGAAGTGATTAATCGCTGGGTATTTATGTAATCTGGTTCTTTTTCTTTTCATAATATTTGCCATTTCTCAGCTTATAGCTTTAAGCCGGGCATATACTATTACATCTTTGTTTGTCAGATTTGTAGATAATGTTTGATAGGTAGTAAGCAATTAATCTGTGGGGAAGGCAAATAGCCAGGGAGAAATAGCCAGGGGACAATAAGCCTTACTTACAGTAGAAAATATTGGTCAGATAATGTACAAACTAAATTTTTGCGAATTGTTTTTTTGAAAACCTAGTCCAAACTATAAATTTTATTTGACAAACAAGTGACATGCCTAAATATGGTCATGATGACATCACAACATGACCATATACAGGCATATCATCACTATATATGGGCATACAATAGTATGATCAAACATTTTGTCTGACAGAAAAAAAATCTGATAATATATGCTAAGCTTTTGTTTTTCAATACCTATCATTACAACCATCTAAAAAGTACACCACTTTACAATTGCATGTTGATGTGAGTTACGAAAATACTATGCATATTTATGTACAAAATAAATACTCTCACATGCAATACATGTAAAAATGTATGTATATTTAAAGTCGCACAAAATAGGAATAAAACCATCTATGTTCATTTTCAGGTGTAACTAGAATATATAATGGATCTATGCAAATGATTTATAGCCTCTCATCTCCACTCAGCACTAAGATAACAAAGATAATTTTTTAAGGAGCAGTCAGATAATTTCATACGACCTTGAAAATATATATATAAAAATTATTCCCCGAGGATCTGAAAATGCACGCCATCATATAAATTGGTATTCATTAGAATTCTGGTTCTGTAGTACGATAACACGCTTTTGCAGGGATTCTGTCGGCCGAGAATACTGTTTACGTATCGAAATGAAAACAAGAATCAAGATCGAAAGTCCTGCTAATGTTTTCAGTTCACGAGTCGCTTAATTATATTATGTTGCTATGATCTTTTAAAGACTACGAAAATTATTAAGCTCTGACAGTTTAATTGGTAGTTAGGATCTGAATTCCACATACCCAGGTGTTCTTGTTAAGGTGTCCAATGCAGGTGACTAACAAGATATTCACAGGTGTTCCATACAGATTGCGTAGACCAAGAAAATATATTAGTTGTCCATACTCGCTCACTCTCTTTTAGTCATGCCGCTTTAATTTTTTTTTTTTTAAATTAAATTTTTTTAAGCTTTGCTGTCTCTTCATAGCACAAATGGCATCCTGTTTGGCAGTATTTACTTTAATTATTCCTCTTCTTTGGCCTGTGTTTAATCATATTGGGTTTTCCAAACATCACATGATTTTAAAATACTGATGGTCAATAAAAGGCCTCTTTTTTCAAAAAAAAAAAAAAGGGTTAAAAAAAATAACTTTTTGAAAAACTCACCTTATCTATACAGTACTCTTTGCTGTCCCGGAATGTTTAATCTATAACATAAATTATCAAAGATATTTCTCAAAAATATGCGCTAGACGAAAATTGCTTTTAATACGCCATCGTTTAGACGTGAGTTGTTGCCCCTAGGCTGTGATTGAACTACCACTGATTTCAGTTTAATAGCCAACCCTTCATTAACAAGCAAATATGTAATGTTTCATCCCTGTATGATGATTGATGTGAAGAGTATATTTCATAAGCTTCGCTCAAAAGTATCAATTCATAATTAACATGACACATAACAATTATTAAATCATTGCCAAGTGTACAATTGGACTGATAAATAGTCTTTCCCCGACATTAAATTTGTAATTTTCCCTTCCCGATTTTTTTTTTTTTTCATTTATTACTGCAGTCATCGTGTTTAGCGGTCTGCATGATTGTCGCAATATTATGCAAATTAAGGATGAAATTGAAACTCTACTAGTTTATTTTTGCCATAGCCAAATCATTTATCGTTCGGACCAAATGGCTTTTAGGATCAATCTTTGATGTGTTTTTCTTTCTGAGTGCAGTGCTTATGCTCATAAATTCCAATTGCTAACACTTGCCACAGTTTTCAACGGTTGGTTGCTAAAAATGAAAATCAGAAGAATTCAAATCTCATGGATTTATCGGGAGCTATCCAGCACAACCAGCTAATAATATTTATAAATTTAACAACCGCTAGTTACCCCCAAATTCAAAAGCAATGTGTTCTGTTATCAAATCCTTAAATAGGGGGGAAACCAACCAAAAATTTTGAATTTGCATCTAAGAGGATCAAATATTTTTATAATCTTCTAATGTAACAGATTAAGCTGTCCAGTTTTTTTGTTGATTTATTATTTTACTATACAATTCTGAATTGATTACCAGGCAATTAAAGGGTCTGTGGAAAAAAATGAAACATAGTATTATTGCATCCTTTAATTGGCTATGAAAATGTTTTCTCTGTCTAATTTTCAAATGAAGTTACATAAATACAAACAATTTAAATAAAAATTTTTATGTTCGATCAAGTATCTTAACACAGTGTACACAATATGTTGATTGAATTGTAAAATGCTGGATCTAGTCGGATTTCTATAGGAAATGTAGTATGGCGACATTAACTTTTAACCAGTCAGTATACCTTTAAAGGGGTTGATTTCCATTACCGGTAATATAAAATTTAACTAAACACACAATACGAAATACTTCATATTTTAATATTAAGAAGTTATTCCCCTACAATATAAATTCAATGATGGATTATAAAATTTGTTTCCATCCCTTCTTTTCTTCATCATTTTACGTTTCTTTCCACTCCTTCCCATATCACCCATGGCAACCAAATTACCATACACACATCATTATATTTATTACCTTTTTCGTTATTTTAGTTTTCACATTACTACCCAGTCTCAATTATCCCTGGTTAATTTTGACAAAAAATTGGTTTGGGAACTTAAGGTGATTAATCTTTGGGTTTTCCTGGGCGACATCAGTAATGACAGGTCTAAAGCCCAGAGGAAGGTGTCAGGGGTGCTTTCAATATTGGTTTTACCTTGGGAAAGTGAAAATGCAATGTACAATTTAATTATTGCTGATTTATGGTGTTGGTATACCCTAAGCGAAGGCCTTGTAATATGCATTGAGCGCTTAAAAATTTCAATGTGTATAGTACGGCGACGATTACGATCATCTTCTGTCAGTCCGTGATGAAGATTTAAATGTAGAAACATGTTTAGTGTGTAATTCATGTCATTTGATAGACAAATGGAATGCATCTCCTTACATTACACGTCATTTATTAGAGATAGTGTAATCTGGCTATCTGAATATTCTGTTTATGTTTTAAACTCCATTATCTTGCTTTAGCAGCTTTTACTCTATATCCCCAAACATTTGTAAATGTATGTATGTTAAGTTTATATATTGTCATCATTATTGTTTTCTTTCTTTTTTCCTATCAATCTTTTTTCAACATCCCCTTCCTTTAATATTCAAATGCTTCTCCAATTCCATGTTCGTAGTCTTATTTGAATTTTCATCCAATTATCATCTTCTACAATTTTTTCTACTTATTATATATCTTGTAATTGTCTCCCTCGTTTATCTCGCTACTGTAACTCTCGCGTTTATCTTTCCATCTCGTATATCCTCATTGGCTTTGATGTCAAAAACCTATTCCATTCGGTTTACGATCATTTAGTGTATGTACACGTTTCTTTGAATCTGTCTGTGTTCTTTTTTTAAACTCCCATCATTTAATTTCCCTCTTCATCTTTACCATAATTATATCTTTCTTAATTTATCTCTCGTTTATCTTCGCATCTTCAAATCAAATGCCACTGTTGACCTCGTTCTTAGCCAATTTTTTCCGTTCGTGTTCGCCTTTTCCTCCTCTCTTCCTAATAATCTCCATTATCCCGCTTATCACCTCCATCCGTCATCTTCACCTCGTTATGATCTATGACCCATTTGCGTTCCTCTCATCTACTAATTCTGCTCTCGTTTTTATAAGCTCATGTCTGAACGTCGAAGATAATAGAGACGGTCTATATAAAAGTGGGTCTTCTGCAAAATGTTAAAACTTAGATAAATTTCCAAGTACAAGGGATTTCAATAGAAAATTAGTTGTTTAGTGTTTGTTGTGTCTACCGCCCTCTTGATGACACTAGCATACCACTAGGTAGCTACCCAAAACTAGGTAATCCGGTTACTTCAGACACCTGACAATTACCCCAAAGAGCGCTGCATGCAGTTGACAATGTAAACATGCTGTCATAGATCACATGAAACACCTAGTTAAACATAGTTATATGACATAATTCATATTGTCATCCATGCCATGACACCTTTAAATAGTTCATTCTATAATTCTGAAAACTACAAAAATCACATGAATAGCAGTAGTTGCCCGCCTGGGGAACCTAATTTTTTTTTTTCATAGTTTGTCTTATTTTAATTTTCTATTATTTCTATCTTATTTATCCTGGGGAACCAACTGGATTGGACTGGATACTTCTACAGTTCATAGTTAAAATTTACGAACTCTTAATTGTGAGGCTTAAGGGACTGAGCTATTTTTATTTAATTTGAGATCAATTTTTTAATATTATTTAAACTCACAATCCTGGGACTGCAAGGCAAGCATATTAACCACCAAACTACCCTTGATCATTCTCCTGATGACGAATGAAGCAACTCATTCAAAACGTCAAGATATATCTCGACAAAAACAACACTTCTTTTCAGAACTATTTACATGGTATAATTTAGTATGGTACATCATTAATATCAATATAAGGAATGAAAAAAAAGTATGAAATTTATTAAATGTGTTAACAATTCCAATGAAAAAATTTGCCCGTCAGATAATATTCATGTGTAATCTTTTATAACATCAGAAAGGCAAAATCCACATTTGATATCTATATTCTGTTGCGTTTTCAAACCCAGTGAAAGGTATACCTCCCGGATATTCCATACGTGGCTAGCATATTATCGTATATGACACCTTTAATGAGAAGCTTTCGATATATGGGGTACATAACGAGTTCGGAAAGTTAATGATATGTACTGCTCAGAAGATTATGCCTCTGCATTTGCAAAAAAAAGAGGAAGTTTTTAAAAAGTCGGCTTTTAATTGACAGCGAGCTTCTTGAGATTTACTCGCACTCTGTTATCGTAGTCAAACTGGTCATCGTTGATATGTATGCAGTAGTTAATTTTAGAATTGTCTGATTAACGGTACAGAGTCAGTTCAGTAAGTTCTGTCGAAATTGATAAGTGCCATCATTTATTCCATTTTAGTCCATGTTTCTTAGTCCGTGTTTCTTCGCATGTAAGTTGGTCGAATTTCCACTATTTGGTTAACCATTGGGAATTCAATGCATAAGATGACCATAAAAGCAATCAACAATTAATTGAAAAATGAATGTCCAGTCAGTGATGCGGTACTGTAACTGTCTTGATGGAAGGCCATAATGGTACAATGCCCCAACTGTACTATTAATAGACGTTCAATCAGAACCATATATACTTGTTTTTTCATTATATTTTCTCTAAATCCAGCTGCATTTAAGGGTATTTACCATATTCGTATACCATTTCTCCATGAATATAGCTCCGATGAAAATTTACATTGATTAAAAATGCAAATTAAATTTGTTCACATAATATTCAATATTTTCCAATGTCAGTTCAAATATTTTGGAATGTTTAACATATTAAACACTATTGCCACTGAACTCTTCTATATTTAATAGACTGTGAATGGACATAATCGTTCTTCCAGCTTTTAAATGTTTATAGGTATAGTAAACTATTTCATTTGACAATTCTGATATTTTATCATCATATTGTGGCGATAGGGTTTCAGGCTTAACCAAAAAAAAATGTTAATATAGCTATGGTTAGAAATAATGGTACCCTGGTTGCCTCATGTAGGAGAAATTAGATAGTGTAAATCTAATAAACAAGATCTGAAATAAAAATATACAGAAAAATATTAAACTTATTTTGTTATACATACTTTCAGATAAAAGACCAAATAATAATAGATGGTCAGCAATTAAACCAATTGGCTAAGCCCCGCCCATTGGACATCGTTGCTATGGTCCCACAAAACAGTTGCGTAAACGCATGCCTTTGTGGTAATAAGCAGCTTTCGATTAGGACGACGCGGCCTTCTACGATGGGCAGTGGAGCGTGAAACCGTACTCCGCATGCGAATACATGGGGAAGTCGTTCGTTGTGTGGATTTGACAATGGGCTTTAAGCGATCTGGCGCTGTGTTGACTACGTCAACGTGAGTTTTAAAAATACACACTCGCTGGGGGCGCCTGCATAATTGATCACGCGATACGAGGGAGCTCGTCGTCCTGTAAATCGAAACAGCTTTGATTTTGAGACGGGAAGTGCATATTACGACATTTATGGTTGACTGAATTCCCCGTCGCAGCTCTCCGCATCGCCCATTTTGGAAGCTCGCTATTGTTTGTAGGGCGCGCGTATTCCTGGCTCTGTTCTGATTGGTCAGTTTTAAGTTCGAGTGACTTTCCAGAATGGTCCATTACAACACTTTAATAATGATCACGAAGTTCATAAATTCCTATATAACAATATTAATTACCAAGATAATATTTACTTTACTAATTTTGTTTTATTAATAGATCTGTGTTTATATAATAAACATCCATTTATTATTGGTGATCTGGTGATATTTTGATGAAAATATAATTTATTCAGTCATCAATTTTATTTTTTGTTATTTGTTACTGTAATTGGTACATATTCAATTGATTAATTTATTATTATTGATGATTAAATGATTAGTAATATATTGATTGCTTAATTATTGAGAGTTGTATTTCATTGATGATATATTTTATTGACTGATATATTTTACTGATTGATTTGCCTCTTTAAAGATCACCAAATTTTGTTAGCAATTTTAAAAATTATTGAAACATTTAATAACATTTTCAATGGGCCAATTGACACTATTATACATTATTGAACTGCTAGAAAATAATGCAAACCAATTTTCACTAAAACTCTTGTATGTGTGTATCAGTAACACGAACCTTTTCCATTGCAGTTGCCATGTCATTTATGGTTTATCATCTTATCAGAATTCTAATACTAAATTTGACCTTTCGATTTTTATTTTGTGTTACAGGCCCCGCAGATTACAAGTAACATGTCCACCATGGGGACATCACAAGTGCCTACTACTTACCCATATAGCCAGTTTGTAACAACCCCAATAATGAATACACAGGCCCAGCAAGGGTTTGCCGAAGTTCCTATACAGCATAGCCATCCACATGTGTTCCACACACCCTATCCCTTTGCCTTTACCCCCAAACCAAAGAATGACCGTCTTGAGGTAAGTATTTACCCCCTTCCTACTTATTAGTTTGGTGCAGGGTGTGTTTATTGTATTTATATTGAAGTGGTTCTAAGTGTTATATGTGGGAAATCATTTTCATAATTAAAAATAAATGTTTAATCAATTTCAAAGGTTTCTATGTTAAATATCTTAGTGCTGTTATTATTTTATCTTTATGATATTTAATGGATAACATGTTTCATCTATTGTGTCTTTGAATTTATTTTTTTATCTTTAGCTCTTAATTATATTTGTTTTAGAGAATGAAAGTTAGTTTGATTTTATGTATTTTGTTTTGTCATATTTTATGTTGTTGTGAATAATGTCATGGATCGACATGCTCATTTTTTATAATTTCTCATTGGTTTTTATTTGGTTTATTTTTATGATTTTTTTATTTTGTACTATTAAATACTATTATATGCTATTCTCTTTCAGTTTAAAAGTGTATGTGTTGCTATTACTGTACTCAACATTACTTTTTATATATTTTTTTAATTGATTTTTTTTTTCTGGAATGCGTTTTGTTTTTAGTTTAGCTTATTCGTGTATCCAGGAATTTATTTTAGTCGAATTTAAATGTTGTGCATGTTTGCCGGAGGTTAAACTTTGAGACAAGTTGAATGTTAAATGTTTGTAATATTATTATAAACCTTATTGTCATGGATACATACATGTACATATACTTTACACAGGTTAATGTTTTGATGTGTTTGTTATTTATTTTTTCTATCAAGTCAGTTCCCAGAGTAAGATGGTACTGTGGAAGTTCTATGTCCACAATGTTTTTTTATTATTTTAATATCATCATCACATTTTCATTTGAAAACAAATTATATAGGGACATGTCATAGTAAAATAATTCCAAAACATCCATGGTAACCAATCATGGAATCATCGCCATGGCAACCAGCACATGCTTCTTATCCCTGCAGTTTTGTTTTGTTGCCAGAGAGTGCATTCTGCTGTACCCAAACCTTTGCTGCAATATCACACCATGCCCTTTGCTTCATTCTGGCAATTATTTGAGCTTTCTTTTTTCGTCTCCTTCTTTTAAACTTCTGCATAATAACACTTTGTAACTATATAAAGTTAAATAGAATTGAAATTATTATTTGATTGAATTTGCAAAATTATAAACCAAATTATAATAATTGGAATAGGAAATACCTGTTAAATTACATTGATGATTTTGAAAATTTTAAGGCAACAACTCATTATGGGGGAAACGGTGAAATATTATACTGCCCACAACGTTAATTTTATGGAAGAAGGGGTAAATTGATGTTTAGAAATGATTAAATTTTGTTAGAAGTGTGATTTTTTTGCTCTGCTTGCTGTATTCTTTCCCTTTTTAAAGCATATAATACCATTGAAGGACACTCCATAAATTCATAGCCAAAAATACTTAGGTGGGTGGGGGCAGGGGAATACGAAGTCAGCATTTTCAGATTCAATTCAATTTTGGCAGAAGTTAATCTGATGGGAAACAATGTGGCGTTATTTAAATAAATTTTTAGTTGATAAAAAATTGTATTGGTCGTGATCGAAATTGCATGCCATTTGCAATATAGTATTTTAAATCTATTTTAAAAAGTGCATGGACATTACTAATCTTATCAATTGGTTGAAAATAATTTATAGAGTGTCCTTGTTGAGCTTATAGCTGTAAAACTCCCTACTCCCTTCCTGATTAGGTGTGTCGAGAGTTTCAGAGAGGAGTCTGCTCCCGGGGGGAGAACGAATGCAAATTTGCACACCCTGGGGAAGAGGTGACAATAGACTCGACCGACAACACGGCCACTGTCTGTATGGACTACATCAAGGGAAGATGCTCGAGAGACAAATGCAGGTATTACCATCCACCCCCTCATCTTCAACTGCGAATCAAATCAGCTCAGCAACACATCACGCAGGCAAACACCGCCCTCACTGCTGCCGCCACGATTGTAAGTCATATTAGCCTATACTTCTATTCATTTTTGCTTCTTCTTTGCACATTCCAAACATGCTATATATTAATAGGACGTGGGAGATGATAAGACACTCATTTTACAATCATTCATCGGATAATCCCACCATTTTTTCCAAATCAATTAACTAATATTCAAAACAGATGTTCTGTGAATTATGATTATTTATAAGGAATGTTTATGAATCATGGAAAATCTAGCTATATTTTCCTTTTATTCATGTTATGACAAACTTAATCCTGTGATTTATAGGGCAGGTATTAAAATTAGCCAATCACATGTGGGGAAAGCAAAATCTCTTGTACCTTAATCACCCTTCCCTGCTATTGCAAAGCAAATTTTGTTGTGCTTCAACACTTACATTTCCTTCCCATGATGCAAATGCTGTTGCAAAGGGAAACAGTGTCAAAACGCTTGGAAGAAGTGTACAAATTTTAGCATTATTATTATTGGAGCACATGCTTGCCCAGTGTATTGAATGGCTTTTACATTGAGACCAAAGCTTCTGCATAGAGTTCAAAGAAGAGTGCTATACATGTACATGCATGCTAAAGACCTTAAACTTAGCGAGTTTGGAAATTAAAAATACATCCTTGTGTACGGCATTTTTTTTCTGTCTGGTTTTAACAACCTGTTGCTTGTGGTGCTTATGTGGCGCCCTCATTCAGGTCATGATTTTTTATTTGCCTTGACATTTTTTTATTTTCATAATTTCTCTTGTGCATTCTTTGCTTTTCTAACAGGTTGCAATTAGTTGTGATGTATTCAAAACATAACACTTACATCAAGCAATGAGGGAACTCAATTCTATACGATGCACACTCAACAACCAAACAATTTTTTTAAATTATGTTACTCTAAACATTTTGTTGAAAGTACTCGAACTGTATCATTTTAAAAACATTAAGAAAATTGTTTGTTTATTACATATTTTCGTATACGTGTATTTTCACAGTATATTTTTATTATATCATTGTGTATAAATATATTATTGTATATATTTATGATTTGTATAAATGTACTGTTGATTTTTAGTTACAAGTACTTGATATTTATACGAGTATTGTCAACAAATGTTTCATTTAAGAAAAATATATATTGCGATTACCATCTTATTCCTTGGAAAGTTTAGTTACTACTTTTTCTCTTTCATCCAATTTTTTTTGTGTATTTTCAATGTGATAAAGTATATGTACATGTAACCTCAATGTAAAGATAAAAATACTAATTTTTTTTTTTATTGTGTGTAAATTTTTACATAAGGGGATAAAAATTCCTCAGTGCTCTAGTAAAAAAATATTGCATATCGATAAAAATCATTAGATTTATTTATTTTATATTTTACTTAAATTAATCTGTGTCAATCAACTTTTCTTGATTTAAACTTTTTGTTTACAATATGGAAATTTGCATAAATTTTATTTTGTGTTTGGGACAGAACTCTAGTATTGTTTGGTGCATACTGAATGTGTTGGTGTTTGCGTGCATGTGTATAAATTATTTTATACATATATGAACTAAATTTTATGCCCAAAACCAAAATACCAATCAAATTTCCTCATGCAATAATATTTCTATGTATGGTCTGAGCAAACTATTCAAATAATTTATAGAAAAACTATAAGTATTATGGTTTCCTTATTTCTTGTCCAAGCGAAACCTTTTTTAAGATTGGCAAACTAATGGAATGATAAATGCTATTTTTGTAAGGAGGAGGGAGGAAAGAAAAAGTATTTATTTATTCATTTATTTGTGCTTGGAATATGCTCACAGTAAAGCCATAATAGGAGCAGTTAATGTTTAGAGCTTAAATATAAAGAGAATGAAGCAAACAACCTGGAAACCATTATCTAGCCTTTACCCTTTCCACAGACCACTGGGATGGGGGTAACAGGCACCAGAAATAACCCTGAATTGACCTAAATCTAGAGAAAACAAGCAGTGCAAATTTAAACTACTACTTAATCCTTTCCAGTCTGCCCCATTACCATTGCCTGAGACTCTATCAAAGTTGAGAAATTACATCATCTACACTAAATGTCTAGTTTTTACTAGGTGCAGGCATTTTATTTGGCCTTAATACAGGAGGCCCTCTACAGAAATACTCCTACATCATTCTCAAACAATCCTATAGAGAGCAGCCTAGCTATAAAAAAATTATCATGAAATCTACACAGGATGTACGTACAACACCCCTCGCTTTAAAGTATGGTCAAAGAGGGCGTTTTCGCGACGCCATACAACTGGAAAGTGTTAAATTAAAACAGCAATTGGCAAATGGTCTCAAATACATGTTAGGTTGTTGACAGATTAGTGAGTGAAAAAAGTGAATGTAGGCTATGAGCTTCTGTATTTTGATTTCTATTATTCCAAAGAATAGTTTCAATTTATTTTCTTTTTTCAAAATTGGAAAAATTATTCTTATTAAATTATATATTATTTTAATTTTATTTCACAAAGGTATGACCTTTTAGTAAAATTAAACTGTGTTTTATAAGTTCACACAGTATAAATTTATTATATTATATATGTAATGTATACAATTCATATATATTTTATATGTTAAATTCAAATATATACATAAACATATATAAATACATAAACATATATGTTTATGTTACTTTATTTGACAATATAACTAGTTATTGTTATATAATATTTAGATTATGTTGTATTTATAAAAATGCTTAAAGAATATAGTATTATATTATATGGTTTAGTTTTATATTTTTGATTTTGATTTTTGTTTGTGTTTATAAAGTAGATGTATGTATAGTTTATCACATGTATTATTTTCTCAACAGCTACATGGGCCTAACTTGCCATATGCTACCATAAATACAGTACCTTTACCAAGAAATATATGTAAAAAAAGACATGGGAAAATCTAACCGTACGTCGAGAAATTTAACATGTCTAGTTATATTGTTATAAGGTTCATGGCGCTTTTATGGTCAAAATTTCAAGTGAAAATGATTGCACAATAAGACTGCGCTTGCAAACAAGTTCACAAAGTATATATCACTGTCATGCGTGTATAACCGTAGCTTTGATAAAGCATCAGTAAAATACATATTTAATCATAAATTAAAACCAATTTTATTTCTTTAGTGTCAACCTACTGGCATATCTCTATTTGTGCTTTATATTATAAATAACATTTTTGAAATTCTTTAGTAACTGCAGGGGGTTGAATATTTGAGACAAAAACGCTTCTATGCACCAATTTTTATTGCAGGATACAACTTTTTCACAATAGTTCCTCCTAACCTCTGCTTTGAGTTCTGTCTATATGCTACCATTCTCAAAATGAAGAAATGATGATGATATTTGAAACAAATATCTTGTAACATTTTTAAATTGCATTTTTTGTTAATATATATTTTGCCAGAAATATCCCAAAATTTCATATTTACTCTTTCATTTCCCCACATTTTTTTTTTGACACGTGAAAATGTTTTGTGCTTTCAATCAAGCGTATATATTTATATGTATTGAATTATACAAAAATCTAAAAAAATAAAAAATTATTGAATTTATGGTAGTGTATGTGCAAATAGTGGTGTTGTAGGAATAAATATCATTCATAAATATTGTCTCTGTATTGCATTTGCAATTCATGTTCCAGGGAACGAAAGATGGTGCCTGATGACAGGTCTAGCTTTTCTATCTACCGTCCTTCCACCACCTAGAAATTATTGAATGTCAAGCGCCAAATTAGCTTCAATTTCTAATGAAATAATATATTATTTGATTGGAAACAGTCTGGATGATCAGATTTTTTTTTAAATTAAATTTTTACCAAATAGCTTCGATGATATAGAATTTTCCCAATTGTCTGCTTATTCTTATCTTTTGTGTTTCGTTTTGAGGTAGATTAGAGAATGTTGGATCCTAGTGCATGAAGGGCGCCATCTAGAGTTTCAAAATGTATAGAGTCAGAGCATGGGGGCGCCGTTCGCTGCATGGCCATCTTGGGCCTATCAATCGCTTTTACTTGTTGCATGTAAGGATTCAAATTGAAACTGCTAAATCACGTTTGTCTACTTACTCGGCCTTAATTCTACGGGCTAATGAATATTCATCATATTTCTGTTTCTTTCGTCTGTGCACGATGCTATCTTTTTTTATTGGACATGTAAAAGCGAGTGAACTGTTTGTACATGCGCCCCCTATATTGTCATTTTGACAAACTCCGACTCTTCTCGATTCATAATTGCATGTAACACTGACATCACCCTTTTTTGCTCTTTTGTTTTTCCACCCACGATGCATTGCTGCTCTCGCTGTTTATGTTAATGACTCTGCCTGTACATGCTGCAATCCCATTGGCCAATACCCATCTGCTGTGCATATACTAATAAGCTTCCGACCACGGCCGAAACAAACAGGCTCAAACGGACAAGTGAAATCAGCGAAGATCTATTAATGGTACTGTCTTTGCTTGGCATTTTAATTAGGGTGTGAACATTCAGCTAGCTTTTTTAAGTAAAGCTCTTTTTTTTTTTTTTAAATTTATACCTGGTTGTGTATGTATTGCCGTCTCTTTTACTAGTCACCACCCCCCACTCCGTCTCTCAACATAAACCATTCTCGTACTCCTCTACCCACTGTTGTTGCATCCTACTTATTAAATTTTTTTTCTCGCTACCAGAATTTATTATCGTTATTATCATTGTGTGTTTTTTTTCTCAATAGTTATCCTGCTTTATATAACTTATAGCTAGTTAGCACAGCAGGCATTCACACTACTACCCAGGGGTGTATGTTGCATCATCTGCACATCATGCTTAACAAAGAGGGCGCCCTCCCTTCAGCCACCCTTCACATAAGGCCTTCTGATTAGGATGCTGGCTAAGGCTGAACATTTTTAGTAAACGCTAGGAGCTTCATCTATGGGCCCTAGCATATATGTTATAGATGCATATTTCCAGTCATTTATACTCATTTGTTAATCTGTCTTTATGTATCCTTCTTCCACCCTAACATATTTGTTATTTGGTGTTTAGCGCTGAATACGGAAATTAATAACAAAAAATTATAAATTTCATGTTCACCCCAACCTTCCCCAATACAACTTCAATTATGGTGACAAATACAGCTGAGAATTCTATTTAGGGAGTTAGGGATTAAGCTATGGAATTGTTTTCACTAATTTAAGTATAAAGTGCTTTTCAACTATTTAGCATTCTAATAATGGAATTTATTAATCATATTCTTCTTGTCTTGTCTGCTTGTCAAGTGTTCATGATTGCATGTGAAATGTCCTATTTCATATCATGCATGTAAGATGCGACCAAGTCCATCCGTAAAGCTCATTAACAATTTTTAAAATCACAGAAAATTAATCAATAAAGTACACACAGTTATCAAAAATATAAAAACTATATATATATATTTTTTTTTTTGCGCTTTAAGCAATGTTGTATAAACAGTTACTTTGGTGCAAATTTGTAAAATGCTTTTTCCTTTATTTAACAAGAACACTTTAGTTATTACTTAGTGCTCTTTCATCTTGGTTTTTCCCTCATCTGTTTCCCTTGCTTTTTCCCCCTCATCATTTTACACCAAACAGTGGGGTCTTATTACAAAAATTTCACATGCAATTATTGAATACATGATAAACAGAAAATGTTTTCAAAAATTCCAAATGTGATCCACAAGAAGAATATATATGTATATATATTTTCTTTATATATTTATGGAGAGAGAATCTATTCCAAGGTTCATCTACTCTGAAAATGACATTTGGAATTTCTGAACTTAATGTTTATTTTTTAATATTAACAAATTGTGTTTGCTAATGCATGACCACACTTCGCCCCTCTTATAGGCAATGCCGCCAATGAAGAAAGGACCAGGTATGACAACGCCAATGGTTCCAACAAATTTTATGTATCACCATCACCCTCAGCTGGCTGCTGCAGTAATGGGACCACAGCCGTTAGTTCAAACATGTAAGATTGCAAACTTACTGCATATGTCTCTGTCATCGCAATTTTAATTTCTTAATTTTTGTTTTTATATTCTCTTAGGTTTATGAACATTATTTTTTTAAGTGGTTGGATTTTGATTTTTTTTTTTTGTATAAATATTCATCAAAGTGGCTGTCACATTTTTCGGTGGCTCAATTTTAAGGTATCCTTCGGCGCCTGTAGCTCTGTGTCCTGCGAAAGGCTGTCATGCCAAGTAATGGTATACTCATTGGCACATAGGATGACTGTAAATAGCATGAACATGAATTATAAAACCCTTTCCACAGTTTTAGTTTCGGAAGTTATTTCGTTTATATAATATCTAAAAGTACTGTCCAATCATCATTTTAATATATAGTAAGTTCATAAAATGGTTAACAACAATTTGAGTTGGTTGAAGTAAATTATTTTCAGATTGGAATGTATCACTTATTTCTAAATTTATAGCAGACATCTGTGAAGTTATCTTATTTTCATTTCATTTATGTGTCCCAAAATAATTTTATTTGAATACCTAAACATTTAATAAAATAATAGAGTAGAGTAAATTTCAATTACAACCAAGACTGGGAAATAATTATTTCTATAAAGTAGGTGGCCAAGTCATGACCCATTGCCTTTGTCATCATCACCATTATCGTCATCCACATCATCATCATTATCATCATCATCAGCATCATCATAATGTCGTAAATCTTATTAATTATTTCACAAAACATTTCTAGAAACATATTTTATTGCTACAGACTGATCTATATTTATATATTGTGACATTGCATCATATTAATCTTTGTATTCATCATCATTATAATCATCATCATTCTCATTTTATCAGCATCATAATCATCATCATTATAATTGTTGTCATCAGCCATGAAACACTGGTGTGTTACATCATCATCATCGTCATTGTCGTCATCACCATTATCATCATCTTATAATCTTGAACACCATCCTCATTACATCATCATCGTTCTCATATCATAATCTTTATTATCATCCTCCTTACGCTTTTTAGGCTTTGATATCATTTCCTTTCCACAAAATATTAACAGAGAAGAAACATGAAAAACACTTTGGCGTGTAACATCGTCATCACCATCGTTATCATTATCACCATCATCATCACCACCATTATCATCATCTTCATAAATGATCCACATTGACATTACAGTATCACCATCCATCAGCATCTAAAGTTTAGTTTATCTTTGGGGAATTTCGTATGCTTACCAACCACAGTGAAATAAAAATTCAAGTACTGTAATCTCAGACCGGCTTCAAATAGATTAACAGTAGTTCAAATGCTTTTTGATTACTGCTTTTATGTAATTGCTCTTAAAAATGTCTGAAAATAAATTCAATAAATGTTTTATTTTTTACCCAATCACAATGGCTGTTGCAACACCTACTAAAAGCTTGCTAAAAAGCTTGCTTCTAATTGGCTAATATTATTTTTAATAAATGCACTATAGATGAAAATGTATAAAATAATTATTGTAATAATTTTCTAAACTCATCTCGTATTAAATACCCAAAAAAAAAGAAATAATACTATCTACAGTAATACACTCAAAATTCCAAAAACTAAAGATAAAAAGAGTAAAATTCAAAATGGTTGCTTGTCCTAAAAATATATTTAAATTATTACTACACTTGAGCTTAAATTAAAGGCAAGGGGAAAGAATTCCATGTATAATAAATTCCCATCAAAGATGATGATATTAGCGGTGTCAAATTTCCAGTAAACCACAGGGCTCACTTGCAGACATTTAAATAATTAATGCAAAGATATATTGTAGTCTATCAGTCATGTTACATGGTGATAAACTCACTTTCTATATTTGTACCAATCAATCTTAAAGTCAATCAATCATTCAATCCATCAATCTCACTCAAAATGACTTTAAGATTTTTCAACACTCTCTAGTTTTATGTGACAAATATCTGATTTAACTATATTTGGGAATGATGATGTCATATCACAGCTATATATATGGGCATAATGATGTCATATCACACCTATATTTGGGCATGATGATATACCGTACCAATTTCAATTTTTTTACAACATCGGGTACACTAACAGGCCAAACATATTCAATTTTTATTCAAAATTGTTATCGGCAGCAGTGGGTTCACAGACAAAGTTTTACAAAAAGTCTAGCCAAATGTAGGCCGCAAAATTGAGTCATCCATCTAAAAGAAACAATTCATTTAAAATAATTCAAATTTAACATGACTCTGATGAAGTCATAACTTTGGAGTCCTGTTTGATACAAAAAAAAATACATTAACTCGCTGAAGATCTTGGGAGTGTTGTAGGCCCCTGCGATGTCTGTTTTTCTTACACCATGCTAATCTTGCACGGATTTACATTCATTAACACAAATCCAATGTAGCAGGGGATAAGCACTAAATTTACCCTAGAAAGGCACAGTAACATATTTCTCATTTGAATCAGGTTTAAGTCTTGGAATTGGAAGCAACATTCACTCTTATTGCAGAACAGTATTCTTTAAGCATTCATTCAAAAACAGAGATCAATTTCATTTAGAAACATTAAACAAAAGTATAAACAATCTTGTTTGAAGATACAGTAGGAATATATATCATCATTAAAATTATTCCCTGGTGAATAATTTTGAAGCTCATATGCAATTCAGCACAAAGATGCTGCAAGTTATGTGTTATTCTCCTACCTTTATAATTTTGAAACAAAAAATATATAAAGTGAAATCTTGTTTGAAAATATTTAGGTTTAAATGTTTTATGCATATTATCATTAAAACTTTTTTTCTAGTGAATGTCATCATAATATGGGATCTAAATAGATATAGATGTATTTCATTATGCTTTCTAAGTTCTAAAATATACATATTTGTTTTTCTTCTTTTATGTGTCTTATGTTTATCACAATTGTAATACTATATATTCAAGACAGCTTACTACTTTTTGTTTTTCATTGATGATATTTTTGCTTATGCCACAACTATATGAATGTGTTGTATACAAAAATAATGGCTACCAAAGCAATAGTCTTAACACATTAGGAATGTTGTTAAAGTATTCAAAGAAACTTACAGCTACCTCTTGTGCTGAAACTGTCGCAAAGTAACGAAATACTTAACCGCCATCTTTTTTTTTCCCTCCATTTTCTCTTTGTTTTGTCTCTCCATGCTGTGATCACAAACGTGTATTACTTGGTTGCTTGCCTAACGCATCTGAATGGCTGCGTCTTGCTTCGGCCACTTTAGTGTCCATGGTACCGCATCAAGGCACATTACCGTACCTGACGCAACATCTAGTCCAAGCTCAACAGGTAGTAACATCAAATTCCGCTTACCTTCCCATTTTATGGCAAAGTTGCAAATGTAAAAACTTGTTTTTATAGAAAATTATTTAAACCAGTGCATTTTTAAATTTGGTCGTAATAGAATGTATAAATATGGTGTTTTTTACGTTTTAAGAAACAATGATTGGTGTTTAATCTTTCATTAAAATTCTTCCCACATCTTTCCCCTCTCTCCCCCCCCCCCCCAAAAAAAAAAGGAAAACTTTTTTTGACATTAGCCACTTTGCCATGAAATGGGATGATTGATTTGGTCTGTGGTAGAATTACTAAAATGCATGTTATCAATAGGCAGCCGGCTCATAAGTTGATCATTTAAAAAATGAATGAGGTGGGCCTAGAAAGCCTTGTTCCAAAGCTCACTTAATTTTTATTTTAAAATTTTAATAGTTATAATATTGTATGATTGTATTTTTTTTTATGATGTTTTTTGGTTATATTTTCAAAATCAGGGTATGCTTTGATGAATATTTTTAATAATGAAGCTTTGGCCAAACTATCAAATTTCATGTGACAAATTTGTGTGATGTGCCCATATATGGGCATGATGATGTCATATTACACCCAAATATGGACATGTCACATTTTCTTGTCACATAAAAATTGATAGTGTGGACAAACCTCAAAACCAAACACACCCAAGTACTCTGAACTTGGATTGCAAACTACCCATTATTCCACAAAATCTTTAATTACATTATTGAGTGCACATTAATAAAAAAAAAATTAGTAGGTTCATAATTTTATAGGCAATGTTATTTTCTTTAGTGTGTCGGTGTTTTATATTCAATTTCCAAAAACCCATTTTCTTCAAGGCTGTGTGTTGAATTTGTTATCAGTAGAAAAGTAGATTAGAAATTGTATTGAAAGTATAAATGCGTTCTACTGTTAGGAAACTATGAATTATGCTCAGTTGTTAGATACATGTGGGGAAAATTGGTGAAGGGAAATGTTTAATATGCTAATAAGTTACAAGCAAAGAATTCCTTATAATTGGACAGAATATTGAACCCTGATCAAATTATGGAATGAGAAATCGTTAGGGCCTGTATCTCTCTCACTCGCTCCTTTAGATTTTTGGAATATGCCTGATTATATGAAGGATTATTTTCATTTTTCCATAGTAGATCCATCATTTAAGTAGTGGAAAGAAACAGTTGTCTCTTTATATTCATCTGATTGTGTTGCGTAGAGTATAGTTGAATGTAGATGGCTGCAAACAAATTGGTTATTTTGAAGCTAAAAATAATGAAAATATAAATCTACCTACTTTTATATATTTTAGTTATTAGATTAAAATTCAATCTTTAAACGATAAAATATTTTTTCTTGCCAATTAACAGATTCAGAAATAATACCATTCCCATATTTTTTTTCATAGAGGCTCAAATTGGCTGGTAATAAATTTTATGTTTTTAATAGTCCTGTCAGTGTCAACTAAATGGTTTCGTTAATAACTTTTAAATTTTATCCCCTTATAGGCAATTCAATTTTTTATTGAATTTTTTACCTTTTTTATAGATTTAACCACATAAAATATCTTGAATTAAATTATTTTCATTTTAATATTGGTTATGGATCAAATTAGGTGAGGGGAAAATTATATTATTTTATCCAAATTATATAATTACTGGAAAGATATTTGGATAAGATATTCTCATCTTCTGCTCACCCAAACATGTATTAGACTAAAATACAGTATGTCTCTCAGTTGATAAAGGTTCTCCAAGCAGCATGATTTTTGCATTTCCTGATCTTTTAACCATCTTGTAATGGCAGATTTAAGGGGAGGCCCAGCAATTTAACCCCCCCCCCCATCCCTCACTAATTTTTCAAGATTATAAAAAAAATGGGTGGGGGGAACCCAGAAAATTTAATTAAAGGTCTGAGCGTGCCATTTCCAGCCATCTAGAAGTGCCATAGACATAATTTTTCTTATTATTCCTTCACAGATAGAGGTGACCCTCTGTTTTTGAAGGTCCCTTCCCTGGACTCCCTCTATTTCAAACTTCTGGATCCACAAGTTACTGCTCCCTAAATCCATCTTGCCATCAATTTTTTTGCCTTCCTACTGGTGTTTTTCCTTTTGTAGATTCCAATCCAGCAAACAAAAAATATATAGCAGGTTTTAAAATGGCATTTCTTGAGCAAGATGGAAAATCTAGACAGACTTACGTTTATTCACTTTCTTGAAATTTTTCTTTTAGAAATCAGAAATTAATGAAATATCGCAGTTGGTAAGTGGGTGTGGAGACAACATACTTTTTTTTTTTAATGCTGTATTTGAAGTCTGAACAGTGTGATTATTCTGGTGTTTTATTTCAATACATGTTTTACAAATTTTTGATTTTTAATTAATTTGAAAACAATTCAACTTAAAATTTTATGAACATTAAAAATGTTGTCTGATTCACTGACATGGTCAGCCAAAGGTTGAATGTTCATACCTTCATTCAAAACTGAAAAGAAAAACCCAGAATAATCATAATGATCGGACAAGGAAAAAAATAACATCATAAAGTACATTTTTCCAACTAATGGGTAATGGTATGGTATATTATGTTTGGGTGATTGGTATTCTGTCAGTAGAACATTTTGCAGGGTTTTTTTTTTTTTTTATTTTGAATTAAACCAAATCTGTGGAATGATTTGACAAATCAAATTTAGTACTGTATTAGTGTGTAATTCTCAGAAGAATGTTTGTTAGGTAAACAGATTTTTATTTTAAATTTTATAAATAAATGATTATTGTAAATGCTTGAATAAGCGCCACACCAAACCTAATTTTTTCGCTAAGCTCTGCTCTCGAAAAAGCGCCGCTGCGTTTAATTGAGAGTGTATTATTACCATGTTTGTAATGAAACACTTCAAGAAACAGGATTTTAAATACAATGAATACAGTGTTAAAATGAATAAAAAACACAAAATGAAGACACAAGCATCCTTATAAATGTTTATTTACGATGACGTAGTACCTATGATATGCCTACTGGACTACGGGAATATGTGAGGTAGGTAAGGCGGGACTTTTTTATTCCTTGATTTGTGTACTTTTCAGAGGAGGGTGGATAAAAATTTAAAATAACGTTTGGTTTTCTTATTTTTTAGCAAATCGTTTTGCCAAAATCATCCAGGTGGAGGAGAAAGTAAAAAAATAAAATTTTATTGGTGAATCTAAAATAGGATGGATAAATTCTTCAAATTTATATAATTAGGAAGAAATATACATATGTTATCTTTAGAGATTTCAAGGCAGCAGAGGGCGTAATAAAAATAAAGAAAAACTTTTTTTTTTCTGAAATTTAAATTTTTTCGTGGCGGCAGGTGCACTAATTGGCCAAAAATTAAATTTTATTTTTATTTGGAAAAATCAATATTTTGCAGTTGGTGGGTTCGCTAAACAAGGTGCAAAAGAAGGTCTTGTCCAACATGGGAACTGGCATGGAAAGTGCCTAACAATATTTTTTATACGCGCCGCTCTCGAATAAGCACCCTACTGAAGCCTCCAAAAATGTTATAAGTGCCGCAGCACTTATTCGAGCACTTACGGTGAAAAGAGTTGTGTATTTTTGACTGATTAATTTATTGATTGATTGAATAATTAAATGAATGGTTGATGTAATGGTGTATTGGTTGATGGATGATAACTAAAGTTAATGAGATGCAAATAAATATTAAGTCCACTACTGAGGGTTAAATTGAAAGAAAAGCTGCAATTAATTATACTGAAAACATCAATGTGATTAAAAATTAAATGTTAATAGTTTGGAACATATGTATCATATAACATATGGTCTGTATGTAAATGATAATCAAACCAATCCTAGTAGTGTAGTAGAAGTGCTAACATAAAAAGGAGAAATTAAGACTGTGATAGAATGAAATGATGTTAAGGAATTGGGATACTAATATTATCAACATGGATTATGGTTTAGTGGTTGTTAATAATTTTATCTTAGATAGTAAATTGACATTTTCTAAAGTGGTGTCCTGATTAGCTCATGTTATGTTTGTAATTTATTCTGGTCACAGTTGTTTCAATGCACTCTCCCACTCGTGCGGTTGATACTCATTGAATAATAATAGTACAGTAATGGTAATAGCAATGATATTGGTCTATTATTCTTTATATTTCTTTTTCATGATATTTGAATAGATAATAAGGATTATAATTCATTTTAAATATCAAGTGATAGATTCTTAAACATGTTGCATTACCAAAATATGTTCTTTTTTTAGTAGTAATACTGAATTTAATAATATAAGGCCTTTTAAAAATATGTTGATTGTTATTTTTCTTTTTAAATGTAAAATTTGGGGCACATAGCTGACTAATGATTTCTTTATGTAAAATAATATATTATTGCTCATGACTTAAATATTTGTGTTTGACCAGTCACTGAATGTTTCACTTCCCCTGGGTGGAGGTAATTTTTATAATATATTTTAAAACCTGAAGTTATTTGGGCACTGTATGCTTTGCTTGGTCAATCGTGACTTTCTAAGTTTCTCTTTTTCCAGTTTTACCAAACTTAAAATCTTGTTTAAGCCTTTTTTTCTTTAGGTAGATAGGGACTTATCATCAAGCATATTTTTGAAATAGCCTAAAATTTAGACATCAGAATACATTTCACAGAAGGTTGCCAGTATATTTGATAATTTCAACCCTTATTTATATTCTTTTAATTTTTCAGTCTGATACAATGCCAGTATGCCGTGACTTCAAGTCTGGCCACTGTAAGCGTCCAAATTGCAAATATGCTCACGTTTCCGAAGGTGAGTTTGAAATTAAATGACTTTGACATTTATTTGCTTCTATATTTTGTGTCAATGTGTGCCCTACTTAACTTGGAAATCATTGACAACTCTTGAGTGACGAGCTTAGAAAGCTTTCTTTGTGATTAACATTTGCTAATTATTGGAGTTGTTAAACCCTTTAGGAATTTAATCTTAACTCTCAATTCTTAACAACATATCCGTTGCAATTCCCAGAATAATAAGTTCACACCAAATATTCATAATTTTTCAATATTTATTGCATTAATATTTTACTATGAATTTACTACCAATTTCCAATTATACAATTCATATCTTTGGGAAAAATATTTTTCACATGTGAATAACATCCCTTAACTTTGAAATATCTAATTATTTTATTAATAAATCTGAGTTTGTTTTTGTTAAAACTTTGTTTTCTATCTTACTAATTTTAAGTAAAATACTTAATGTATAGTTCCAAAAAGAATCATATTTTCTTTTTAATTTTCAAAAATAATATTTTTAATTTCTATAAATAAACTGAATTTTGACCAAAGGGTATCATACAGATATGTTGTTGAAATTGAGTGAATGTAGCAGATGGGGTGATACTGCAAAATGTAACAGCATCATTTTCTGAAATTTTGTACATTACATGTACTTGTTTCTAATCATTGTCCTTAAAAAATAAATAAATGCCACTGGAATCTTAAGTTTAAACTTAAAAGTTAATTGACATTTTTTTTAATATAATGTTTAATTAAAACCCTATAATATTTAAGTTCCTTAAAAACAGCACCATAGGTGTTTTTGGTTTTTTTTCCTATAAAAACAAAACCACCCAATTTTCTGCTTACTCCTGTAAATTCTTTGTGTGCAAATTACTCGAATTTAAATATTTGACAATTTCCTATCTTAAAAAAGATGGTACCTACAAGTACATAGGCGCTTATTTAGACCTACACACACACACATATATGAGTAATAGCTATGAGTTTCATTGGCTAAAGTCAGAGGCCCCAGGCCTTAAGGGGCCTCGGGATATTTATCAGTATTTTTGCCCTATACATTGGTCGAGTGGGGCATTTTTAAAGAGCACTAACTTGTTAAAAAACTCCATCACAATAATTAAATAAAAAGGGGTTTTTACTCCCTCCAGGGTAGTAGGGCCTCGAAGAATCCTTAGCTAGGAGGGTCTGACCTTTTCGTTATGCCACTGCAATGAAAAGAAGATTAAACCTGTTATTATAATTTGCCAAATTAGTATATTTCTGTTGCCTATTAAATTTTTTATGAATTAATATTCCTGATTCAGGATAATAACTAATAGACTTAAATAATATATTATAACACTATTATTTCAGTTCGCTTTAATGTAATATCAAGGATAATGGTTTAGTGTCTGTATCTCACATGTTATGTTATTTGTGTTCTGTTTCCCGTAGACTATGTAGAGATTATAGACGGCAAGGTAACCATGTGTCGGTACGCCGCTCAGGGTCGTTGTGCACGTCTCAAGTGCAAATATTACCACCCCCCAAACGGCGTCCAATCAGCCATACCCACCGCCATCCCAACTCCCGTAGTAAACAACATGTGATATCTAAGTGAGGAACATGTGATAACAATGCCAGCAACATGTGAAGAACTTTTTGATCACCATCCGAACACCATGTGATCACAGCTTATTCCGCAACTTAAAACCATCAACTGAATCTTGAACGTCATTCCAAAGAATTTTTCGTTAATATGAGTATGGACGGGGAAAAAAATCTGCCTATTTGAGGAAATTAGAGACAAAAAAAAATAATTAGTATATATTTTTGGTGATTTGTTGATGGAATACCTAGACTGTGCAATGATCGTGCCACGTTTTAAAAACTAGACCAAAAATTTGTATATATTACATTGAATGGTAAGGAAGACAAAGGAAATAAACCATAAGTTGTACATTGCAAGTAAAGTAAGAAAAACACCGCCCTCATAAGGCTTGTTTGCAAGTTGGCATGTACTCAAAAAAAAAAAAAAAAAAATCGCATGGCTGGTAGCTGACTCACTTTTAATTGCCAGAATTTTCTTCCACTGTTATCCCACCGCCTTTTTCTCACGCCTTTTGGGTGTTCTGATTGCGCCTTGCCAAAACCACACGTACCACCTATAGATGTGTTTTTAAAAATAAACCCACCGAATTTTCTATCACTTATTACTGTATGAGCATACCTATTGACTCATTACTGATGCATGATGGAAATGTCTAATTTGCATAGACGTTTTCATAATTATTTTTTTCTATGTTTTGTCACCACATTTTGCTTTCTTTTTAGCATTTTTTTTTATGCGAGAATGTATGTGCTGCAAAGTATATTAAAAACAAACAGTGCTGCCGCAGAAGTAGTCAAAGCATGGCAAAAAGAACTATCATGTTTAAATTAACTTGCAAAGAAACTGTATTATCAAATTTTGCAGACGGCAATAAGCGTTGTGCTACTTATAAATTCCCAACGCCATGAAATGTGTGTGTATTTATACACCTTTCTTTAAGGAGGGTGTTTATCAATTATTTATCTATTAATATGTGTTATGAACACAATAAACTTAAAACTTGGTTTGCCATATTACAAATTTTCTTTCTATACTTTATTTTTTAATAAGTCCATTTTTTTAAATCATTGCTAATACTTAATATGATGATCATTGTGGAAAATTTTGAGAGTTTACTTTTTATTAGTAAATTGACCATTTCAAATATTAATTAGAGAAAAAAAATATTTTTCACTTTAAGGATGTTTTTGCTATCTGTGGCAGAATCATCTTGTTCATAAGAAAGAGTAAACTACATTAAATTAATTGCTATATGAATATGCCACATTTTTTCTGCAAATGATCATACAATTTGCAATAATAAATTCATAAGATTTATAGATATTTATTTATTTTGGATATAAATTGAGCTTATTTGAGCAATAGACAAAGACTGCGGCATCTCTGTTTAGTCAAATCGTAGCTTTTGTTAAATGTGTCTTTTCTATAACCCTTGGCTTTTCCGTGCCCATGCAGAGTATGTAGAGGTTGTCGATGGAAAAGTGACCATGTGCCGTGATGCTGGCAAAGGCAAATGCATCCGCCCCAGCTGCAAATACTATCATTCACCTACATCTGCAACAACCACAGCTACTGCATTTGAATAACGCCCCATCGCATCCAGACTCCTGGTGCTAATTGGCAGAGGGTCAGAATATAGCTGGCTTCATTCCTATTGGCTGAATTCTGTATGCTTCAAGTGCTGCTCGGTGACTTTATATTGCAATCTAAAGGCCTTGTGGTTGCTTGCTTTCTGCGCTGCACACCTTGCTGCAGACTTTTACACACAGTAGTCTGCAACTTTCAATCCAGTTTAGACCAGTTTGCTCTAGTTCTAACCAAACAGATGAGCTTGTAGTTACATGATATTGATCATGCAGATCATCTCACTTTTTCTTGTTTGTTGTCATGTTTCATCTTTTTTTGATAAACTTTTTCTAAATGACTGTAAACAATTTTAAAGTTTTATTGCTTGCCAAATCAGTAAATCATCAGTTCATTTTTTCAATCAATTCTAAAACTTGCCAATCATTATTGAATTTATCCTTGTGCCAAATATTTCTAAAATGATAAAGTATACTGGTGTTTAAAGTTGTTGACTACTGTTCTTTTTGATTGCCAAATTCTGATTTATTTTTTGTAATGAATATACTGATGTGTACCTAGTATGTATAAACATTTGTCAGTTTTTTTCCTAATAGTGTAGGCTATCTTATGATTAAGGAATAATCCACAACTTTTGTATACAAATCAATGGCTCTCCACAGTTCTTAATGGTAAGAACAGCCTTGAGAAATACCAAGAGATTGCTTCTCGTTAAACTCATTAAAATGATATATAGAAGTGAATATTGTAGTATAACTTGGTACAGTATATGCAATTTGTGCCAAATTCATGAGTTGTTAAATGCAGTTGGTTTTATTCTAAATAACTGCAGAATCTATTGCCAAATTTACTAAGTCAAAAAAATATAGCTGTTATCAATATTTAAAAAAGTATTAATAATGGTTGTGAAATTCGAATAAAATGATAAATTGTGTGGACTTGCAGTGTGAAATTTTAATATTAATTTGTAAATCTTTAATAAGATTCTTAAGATATTTTACATTGAGGGACCACATTAGGACAAAATATTGTTTATGTAAATTCTAATTTTTGTAGAAATTTGTTTTTGACAAAAAAAAAATTATCAAAAATATATTTTCATTTATTATTTTATAGACATCAGTTTTTTTAATTTTGACAGTTTGTGATTATGCAGATTTTTTATTTAAATATTCTATTTTAGGTTTACATAAAACTACTACAGGAACTGGTAGGCCTTTGGATATAAATTGGAACAACACTTCTAACACAGAAATAATAAATCAAGAAAACCCATGTCATACTTGATCATAACCTATTTATTCACCAAGCTTCATCAAACGCTTTGCTAATGGCCACCTCAATCTGCTCAGCATCTCAAATAAAATATGCAATGGCAAAATGGGGTCATAAAGCTCAAACTAACTCTCTTTCTTCCTAAAACAACTCATGCCAAGCTGTGAAATAATTAAATAATTTGTCTTAAATTATCTTAGTTACCTTACCGCAGCAAGAAACTCAATAGTACTATTCAGCTCAATTGTTTAACTGAAATTATTTTACTGAAATTTTTCCACAAAATATATATATTTTAGTCATAGGTTATGGTCAACATATTATTTCTTAATTACACAGTTAATGAATATGCATGAGTAATTAATGAATTCATTAACATTATTTAGTTATTTAGTCCAATTAATTGGTCACTTTGGATATCAATTAATGAATTTTGCCAAATCTTTTTAAGTAGTATTTTATTGTTTAAAACTTCTTATTCTTCTTGATGGTAATGATGTAGGTTAGAAGTTTCCAGTTTTAATATGTAAGAATTGTAGTTGTGTAGTCGCCAAGAAATGACCATTTCCAATGGTGATTCCATTCCAAAAAAAGAAGAGCTGAGCTGCATTTTTGTAGCTATGGGGATGAAGGTTTCCATGGGGACGAATAAATCCATGGAGTTGAAGATGCGTTATTTCAATGGAATATTCATGTATTGCATTCCATTGAAACTTGTGTTTTGAGATACAATTCAATGAATCATTTATGAAAGTAATAAAATGAAAAGAAAGTGGTGTACTTGATTCATTGTCTGAAGTTTGGAACTATTCCTGAGCAAACATGTATGTAGATACAGGACATCCTTGTGTCTGAATTTGATTGTTGCACGTTTTGTCCATGTGCATGCCTAAGATTTTGAATAATCTGCTAGAGTCCTGTATCTAGCACCTTTATTTTATGCATGCTCAGAATGGCAGTTTAATGCCTGGAATGTCATTACCATTGGAAATTGTCATTAATAGGTTAGTGTGAGTTTTTTGTGTAGACCAGTAATTGTTATTAGTTAGTGTGTATGCGATGAATTCCAGTAAGGGGTGTAGAAGTTCGTTCCGTATCTTTACAAAGATATGACTTTTAGCCGAGAATCAATTTTTATTATGTTTTACTACAGACATGTCATATTTGTCAAAAATTCCTGTTTTATCTTTTTGATAACATTATCATTTTTAAGATTTTCGATTCTCGGCTGAAATTCAACTATGTGGAACACATGCAACAATTGTATATAATTGTAAACAATTTTTTAAGTGTTTTGTTATCAGAAGGAAGACAACTAAACGTTAGCACTGTAGTGATTAGACGAGCTTGCTTGAATGAACAGTAAGACTTACAATCTTAAAAGGTGGTGTTTTTTTTTATTTGCAAGATGTCTTCACAGGAGCAAAGCGGCATTTTTAGATGAAGTCAACTGAATATAAATACTTAAATATGATTTATGTTTCAAGTATAGTAACCACTCTTTCATCTGTAATTGATATCTTATACTAGTGAAGACAGTATTTTACTTTTCAATGTAGATGATTTGAATCTACTCTTTTTATCCGTTTTCCTAAGTACAGTATATACAATAAATTTGTAACGATGGTAAGTGAGAACAGAATAGGCAGTGGAAATTAACATTTTACAATGAATTCTATGAATGATTCTTTGTTAGTACAGTATTACCTTAAGAGGTATATAATAAGAAATACAATATGTACATACCAACCAATTCATTTATCAAATAAATCTCACATGTTTTATGACTAAATATATTGTCTTGTAAAATCCATAGTTAAGATCAACTATTTTGAATTGTAGTGTAATTGTGGAACGGACAGTGCAAGACCATGGATTATAAATTATGTGCCTGTTTCATCATTTCTGAAATCTGTGATTTTGAACATTATTTTTGTGTAATCCATGTAGGCCTATTGATGTAAAGAAAAAAAAATTGTGCGCAAATTTTAAGCTGATTGCTCTTAAATACTGTATAAATCACTGTAGTGCCACTGTGAAAACAATCGAATTGCCATATTCATTCATGCTCATACGTTTGCCAAAATACTTACAGTATCTCCTCGAAAAAAAAACCACTCCTGACAATTAAGTTATAGTCAGTTTTGTTCATAATACATAGTATAAGCTAACTGTTCGGTAACTTTCTAACAAAACGAACGCTCAAAATTTGCCATTTTGGAAACATTTACACTAACGTTTTAAATATGCAAATTAGCAGGTTCCTGTACGCACGTGTGAGCTAAAATGAAGGCATGATGTTTGGGTTTCCTTTGTGATTTTTAGCTTGCTTTATTGTATGCTTCTACTCAGATTTACTATTTTAATGTTGTGAACTCCTTTCTAAGCACTCTCCTGTCTGTTTGGAGATATAGTACAGTAGTTAGCAGCAAACAATTCCCTAAGATGTTCGTGATTATTCATATGTGTAAACCAGAGAGCATGTTGGCGGGATTTTCCAATCGTGCATTTTAACTTTTTTTTATGAATTTATATATACATATATATACGTCATTATCTGGACAGATGTTTTTCTAAGATCGCTGGGATATATACTCTAGTTGAATGTATATCTTTGGTGGCTCGACTTTAAAATCCTGTACCAATATGTTCTCGTTATGAAAGATAGTATGAGCGGGAATTTATCGTTTGACTGTTGTCTGCATTTCGATGTATCTTCCAAGAAAAATATGTGCCAAGCTTACCTGTTGAATATGTTTTGTGTAAGTGTATGTATAATGCTTAAAAGTAAACGGCAGCAAATTGATATGCGATCTACCATTGACTTGAAAGGTAAAATTTGACTTTTAGACATTTAATTATAGCCAGATCACCTTGGAATGGTAAGCATGTGATCGGACTTGCAGCACGTAAGAAGGTTTTGCTTGCGCTCCTTTGAATGCTTTGGAATTTCGCTACTACCATGAAGTTATTTAAAATCTCACCAAGTGTTCTTAAAAAACAAATAACATTTATGCGTTTAATTGCTATACTTGCCGTAGAAATTTTGCAAGTGTCCAAATCCTATCAAATTCGTAAATAACATCGATAAGATACCGACAACGCAGTACAACTACGAGTGTACGCTAATCGGTTTACGCATACCCTGGGCCTAAACGCAAGCGCTAATTGATTTTCTTTAAGGCAATTTGGAACGCTTATTAATTGCTAATAAAGCTGTGTTTAGCACCATCTGATTGTTTAAAAAACTGTAAGAGAATCATCAGTAACCCCTACTAAAATGTGGTGACGGTTCTAGCTTACTGAAGGCCTTAAAGAGAGAGAAAAAAACACAAGGGCTGCAGCGCATACACGAGACATAAAATGTCTCGGCTGAAATGCTTAATAGTTAAAGATAGTTATCGCAGGAGCACTTTTTTCTTGTCTCAATGTTTGTCTGCTGTTTCTCATGTCATGTTCGTACAACTCTGAGTCTTATGAATAAATCAGAGTATAATATACTGAAGTAGAAAAGTCTTTTGTCATTTTTGCTTTATTCAATGCGTATCTGAATGCTTTGCTGTGCGTCTTTATCATAGCATGCACTTTGTTTCAATGCCGCCTCTCTTCATTATTATTATTATCATCATCATCATCATCGTTACTCAATTGATGTGTATGATACGACGTTCCATTGCAAAACGCATTAGCTTATAAGCTAACGTAAAATATTAGTCGCTCGAATATATTCGTAAAAAAAATTCGCAGTTTGTATTGGCAGTCGTCACGCTGTACGCTATGGATATACTATGACCTCATTTATATTATGTGCTAACAATTGTGTGTGGACGTACTGAACGTGTAGGTCTACGGCATTGTACCTAAAACTACACGTAATGTCACCGGGGCTCTTGTTGGTCGTCTGATGAAAGTGCATACTCGTTCCAGTGCACATAGGGTTTGTTTGATTCTCATATGTCCACGATCGCCGCCGGCGATTTTTTTTTCCGTACGAAACATTTGCATGAAACTTCACTCGGGCCATCTCGGATTGACTCGACTCGAGTTCGATACGAGTAACAAGAGCAGACACTTCGCAGTGTCGTGACGCTCGAGTTTTACTATTACTGTATTGCTCTTTATGTTTACCTACGGTAGGCCTATGAAATCTTACGGATTTATGGGATGTACTTGTGTAACTAACTGTGACTTTCTTGTACGTTATTACTAACGTATAATATCTACAACAACAACAGCTAGTACCCCCTTTTATAAAGTGTAGATAGGTACAGTAATACCAAAGGCTAGAGAGAAAGAGGATAAACTATAGGCCTATAACTACAGGCACCTAGGCCCCTCTCTAAAACTAGGGTCCTAGCTTGACACCAATAGTCACGCTTCACATGACGTTGATTGAAATTTTGAGGGAAAAAAAATTGAAGCATGAAATAAAAAATAGAGTGCATAAGAGAAATATTATTAAATAATAAATAAAATATACCATTTCGACGTTTAATGAACTTGGCCAAACTATCCTTGTAATGTAATTAATTTTAAATAATAATAATAATAATTAATAATAATAATCATCAGCATTAATTACCTTGGCCTAAGCCTTGTAATATCAAGAACCTACAGATAGGCCCTACTATTCTAGACCTATAAAGTACAGTATAACTAGCCCAAGGGGAATATCTTTTGTGTTCCGCTTAACGTCGTTTTTTTTAATTGTTCTCTAATTTCTCCATTGTCTAAGTTCCCCTTAAGGTAGGTTTAGTAAAGGTAAAGGTAAATAAAAAAATAATAATCATTTCAGCATTAATTAACTTGGTCTAGCCTTGTAATCAAGAAGAACCTGCAGATACTAGTTACTATGCCTAATATTAATAATAACTACGCTTAGGCCTCATTTATACATTCATTGGTGCTCTGCCATTTTGGCAGGTCTTATGGCATCCAGTATTTTAGAGCTGCCTATTCTCAGCTCTTCTCTTTTGCTTTTCCTTCCTCTTTGTGCTTTCCCCAGAAAGGGTATATTTTTAGTAGTTAGTAGGCCTAAGTAATTATGCAAAACCTAGACCTAACTCAAAAAATAAAAATTGTCACAGTATGTAACTCAAGTTCAAATAACACTTTTCATTACTCGTGCAGGTCAATCAATTATTAAACTGTATATGTCATTTTAAACGACCCATTAATATTAGCATGGTAACATCAGTGTATTTTATAAAATCAGAGCGACGTTCTCTCAGAAGTTGTTTGTAGGCGTTTATCTGTTGATGACCTTTTGACCTCCTGAATTCTGCAATATGAGATTTTCGGGTCGAGACGGTGGAGTTCCATGTAAATGTTTCGTACGGGGAAAAAAATCGCTCCCCGCCGAGAATTTAATATACGTATGTATTTATTATACATACGTATATTTTAGTTCAAAACTTGAAGCTAACATACAGTATCATAAATGACAAGTTCATTTCTCTTACAGCTTAAGCTGATTTACAGGATAGAAAACAATTACTGTACAAACAGCTTGAGACGACAGAAGATAAAAAAAATTCTAAATTATTACATATATTATACACTGATAAAGACCAGTAATTTTTCCCAACAAGCTCTTTGACCAGCGCCACCATTTAGATTTAATTCGACGTTCATCCGATACTAATTAATTTTGTGGTTTTTAATTATGCAACCAATGCTATCGAAGCAAAGGGTTTGATTACAGGTATATATTTAAATTAAAAAAAACAAACAAACAAACAAACAAACAAAAACACGGTTTCTCCCAGCTCAGGAATAAGGTGATGACCAAGGGCTCTGAGGATAGTTCGTTTTGACAGCTGAGTGGAGGATATTTTAATTATGTAGAAAATTCGATCATTTTGATCGGCCCGGAATGTTGGTTCTTACGTACAAACTCCAATCCAATTTTGCATGTCAAAATAATAAGATGGTTTGAAAAATTTGTTCTCGACACAGGAGTATGATACTGAAAAAGTTATAAGACATCATCATAGATTGAGATATCGCAATGAAGATTGTCGGGTATGTCGTTAATGAAGATACATTTTTTAAAAGGACCACCAAGTTGGAAACTTTATGTGGCGCTTCTGCGCTGATGTCATTTGGACTTACGTGACTATTAATCTGGTAGGAATGATGTTTTGCCCTATCTGAGATGCTGTCGTACTGAATACTTAGTGTGTTCTCAAATACTTCCAGAAGTGTATGATACAGAATTTTCCTGGCGCAAACACATCGCAATGAAAATAATCTGAATAAAACCAGACTTTTGACAGAGTTTATTGACAGACCCTGGAGAGATCCTTTGCAGACTTTGTCAAAAGCTACTGGGAAGATATAGCTTGGGTACGGGTATCGTTTGACACCGTCTTTGTGGGGAGTTGTTACAACAGATTTTTTTTTTCTAGCAAAAGTGAAAAAATGTTGACTCGGTCCAACACAGGTTGAACAGCTTGGAAGGAATTGAGGAAAACTCAGTAGCAATGCTTCAATCGTTGATATGTCATACGGACCCGTAGCCAGAGAATGGTCGGATCCAGGGCAAAACGGGGAGGCCTTCAAAAGAAAAAAAAAAAGATTTTAAAAAAGAAGTGAGAAAGAGTTGAGCACGGTCCAAAACAATTGCCAATTTTTCACTTAAATTTCATGTACCAGTATGGTTCAAGCATTTCTAACCAAATATCTCATACACGTATAACCAATAACCATAATTCTATTATACTATAGACCTGTTTAATTCCGCTATTTGAAATTCTACCATTTTGTCGGGATCATTGTAGTAATTTGTCATGATTACTGTATTGTGATTTTCTGCTGAGGTACTTGAAAATTGCGCTCCCTGTCATCTCAATATATTATGGCTCTCTGTTATGGATTTTATAACAGCGCCCCCTATCGCACCTTAATTCAGACTTGCCTAAATTTACTACGAAAGTCAAAATTCTTCATAATTGTACTATGTTCTTGATATGCCAAAGTCCAACACGTATATATTTATATTTCATTCCAGAATCCTTACATTTTGAACTTGACCTAGAAGCAAACATTTTCTAACATTTCTAAAACTGGCTGATCAATTTGATTCAGGTTTATTACACATTATGTCACCGATTCGCTGACATATCTAAGAGTTGAAGATTGCTTACCTGCTGAAGAAATGCGATAATCGGGAAGATTCCTCCGGGGTTGTATCAGTAATGGAGGCTAACGCTACGTGCCTTGAATTCGTGAAGTTCGGAACAAGTTTCTCATTGCACTAGTATGCTGTGGTTGTTCTAAGATGATTTAGTCGGGTTTTGTGAAGCAGAATTATTCAAGTGCAAAACAAGTTTAATATGGCTACGAAAATATATGAATAAAATACGACAAACGATTGGCCCAAATTAATGTACTACTTTGTCACCAAAATGTCCGTTTTAGACGAACAAGTCTCAGCATAGGAATTATTTAGAATTATTTAGGTCTTAATCGGATAGGCCTGCTCTTTATAAGGCAAATTAAAAGAAAACAATACGAGTTTTCTAATTTACGGTACATTGTTAACGTAATTTACCGACTTGAATCCTTCTACTTTGAAGTGCGCATGTGTAATTATGCACCGATGCTCCATATGCAGTTTATTTACTCTAACAAACCAATTTATAGGTACGTTTTTATAGTCATCTGCGATTTCGAAAACTTTTACTTCGTTCGATTGGAGACGACGGTTGTATTTTAGTTGACGTTTAAAATTGATCAAAGCAAAATCTATAATTTAAATGTAAGAGTACTATACTATTTAGGTATATAGGCCTAGTATCAGCTAGCGAGTAGAACACATCTTTTGAACAAATCTGTCGTTAGTGATAATATAGAATATAAATTGCCCATCTATATGCAGAGTCGACCTTACAGAGTACCACCTTTCACCTTTAATACACCTTTGTCTATTGAATGTCTTATTACTTAGCTTGTACTGTACGTGAAGTTAATCAACGTAAAATAATCCGAACATTTCACTGACACTGTTCAGTAGTTAAAATTGCTCCATTGGAGGCCGGTTGAGGGGAGATAAATGAACCTATGGAGTCGACCCTTTTTATAAATTGCAAATTGTTAGGTACAAAAGATGTAGTAGTCGACCTTTGCGAGGGCTGAAGTTCTATGCAGGCGTTTGTCTTATGCTTGTGATGGTGGCCTACATAGGACGGGTATTGAATCCATGAACACATTTTAAGATATAGCACCTCTAGATGCCCGGAAATGGAATCTAAAACTACAATTTATAGAGCGGTCTTCCGTGACAAAATTATCGGCTTCTCACCGGTAAGGTTTCTGTACCCCAAGGACTTTTCTTTAAAGAGAGCTCAAATAATATTTTTTAAATTCTTAATTCGGCTGGAAATGTTAGGGACATTTAATGTCCTATATTCTAAAGCGATAGTGTTGCACTAGTACCGTACATTCCCTATAAGGTCTGTCTCTTATACACATCTAGATGTGTATAAGAGACAGCATCTCAATATAGACATTCAATAATCCATTGTACCATTGACGCTAGATTGTTGGATGAAGGGGGTAATAAAGTGTGCAAAAATTTATAACCAACAGAACAGGTGTTTGAAAATTCGGGTTTGCTTGCTTGCAAACTTTCGACAAATTTGATGACGTCAGCGTCACAGACGTACGGACGCACTATGGACGATTTGAAAGGTTCCTATTGCATTACAGCATAGGAACCAATAATGAAATAAAATGGAGAAAGAGTTAATTTTAAAAGATTTTAATTTCTTGTTCCACGACTGTATTCCTCACACCAGATTACATCATCATTATTTTCAGAAACAAGCCGTATCTTTGGTAAGGAGCTTCGGTGATCTGGCTTGCCTAAAACTGTTTTTCAAATTCCCCACTCATAACACCTGAGAACGTCTCGCGCGTATTTGCTATTTGTAGGTTGCCCTTAAAAGGTGGGGTGGTCCCACATCACCGCCTTTACAGATGTTAGGCCTGTCTACTAGCATGACTCCGATTTACAACATAGCCTATTCTATTAATAACACGGCGCTTCTTTGATGTATAAATTTAAAGGATCTATGTATTTTGGTCTTAACTAATTCGTTTCCACTGTTTAAATAAGCGCAAAGAGAAATAGTCTATTTACAATTAAACTAATGATGATTACCTGATACAATATTCTAATAACCATAATTGTTGTCAAACCTATTATACCCTGTCAAAGTTTGACTAAATAATATTTCACAGCCACTACAAGTATTTGGACTGCACTGTGACTGATTAAAAACAACTTTATAATGTAGGCCTATTAATATGTTTATAGCATAGGCCTATAACTAGGGCCTATCATTATTTGATTGAGAAAATATGTCATTTTAAAAGCACTACTTCAGGAAAACAAATTACTTATTTTTACCTACTATAACTCGGAATTTTTTTTTTTTTTTTAATTTAAAACATCCTAAGTAGGATAACATATACAGGCGAGATCTTACCGCTGTTTTACAATATGGTCCTGCAAAACCACTGTACAATAACAACTAACAAAATGTAACCAGCACAAAACAATAAAATAAACAATAGTAAAAATTTTGGTAGAAAACTTTCCCCCGCCGGAAACCAACTTTGATCGAGTTCCTAGTCCACATAGCGCCCTGAGCATCTTATGTTAGATGGATATGTGCGCTATATAAAACTATATTATTATTATTATTATTATTATTATTATTATTATTATTATTATTATTATTATTATTATTATTATTGTTAAACCCGGTACTTCTGAGTCAAGGTTTCGGGGCCAGAAATTACTGCTCAATGTTAAGCTTAACTACATACGGTAACTTAACTACAGTATTGTAAAAACTATCTTCCTCCGGACACCAACCCAGTATTTCTGAGTCAAGGTTTTGGGGCCGGGATTACAAGGTTAAGGGGTGTTGAAGTGCGCCCTCAGTAATAATCACGAAAACACTATTTTGCGTTCTACCGGTAAAATATCTACCGTACTGTTGTAAAATAAGTTTCTACCTTGTCAAACGTCTTAGAGTTCAATTGTATAGTTTTCATTTATTGGCTATCATAAAGGCATAATTAAAGCAAGTTGCCGTATTTCGTTATACGGTCAAGTAGGCGAAACATGTTATGTTACTCTAATAAATCAACTGTTTAATGTTCGAGATACTCTCTAAGCTTAAACTTGATAGTTTCTGTTTTCAGGTGAACATGCAGAGTGCAGGCCTATTACATATTAGGTCCTATCTTTATTCAGAGTAAGTCTTTATTCAATTTTAAATTCGGAGATTCCTGGTCTCGACCACTGTAGAGTCACTAAAAGAAATTTAACACACTATGTATAACGAATGAAAAATATATAATAAATAAAAACTAAATGAAAATAGAATTAAATACGGTAATTAATAAATTGAGAAATGAATAAAAATGAGAATAAGATAATAAATGAAATGAGAATGAAATAATAAATGAAAAAAATGATAGGAATGTCAAGATACCCAAAACTGTTGGGCCTAGCTGAGCTACGTTTATAATGAATTAATGGACGAACGAATAAAAATTGGTATGAAACCGCCGTTAATTGTAAAATATCTAATATTCTTATTTCTCTATAGAGTTCAATATTCTATTAGATTGATTTTGGTATATATTCTGAACCATTTATACAGTTAATTGCTGTTATGTACAAGTATGTGTATGCATTTGTATTTGTAGCTGTGTAATATAGGCCTATACATGTGCATGAACTCTCATATAAATCTTAATGCCAGTGTTAAATATTGCTAAATACCTATAAATAACGGTACCCTTTTTACTGTAAAACAAAAGTGGATTCAAGCTAAATTACTAGCATACATCTCGGAGTCAATAGCATGATGTTAACAGCTTTGGATAAGTGACTTTTAAGTTTAAGATTTTGTCCGATTTGTATCCCTTTAAATGCACTCAAAAGCGAGGTCATGTCAAGGGACATGAATTCCACCTCGTACAACAAGATGTTAATGTAGGACTAAGCGTAAACATTATTTTAAATAGGCCTGGTTTGTACCCCGATGACCCTTAGGGTAAAAGTGACATACAGTACTGTAGTTGAAATCGTAAATATCTGTGCCGGGATATATGACCCTAAACTGTCGGACGATCGGAAATTTTGATTTATACATAATGCATTAATTATTATTGACTTTTCTGGAAGAGTTCTATTTTTGATGTCCCAAATATCATATAGCCCAAGTAATGGCCACTGGGCCTGCTGTCGTTGGAAGTGGACACGGATTGCAACTAACTTAACGTGAAGCTAACGGTACAGGTTTTATATGATCCGTCATGTCTTCTTAAATATCACCGCATAGAACTAGGCCTGCAATTATCAATCATTTTCAACTCGGTTTACATAAGATATACATTAATACGAAGCAAAGCAGATTTTGTCAACATAAGACGTTTCCCTATATTTTATTAGTATTTTTTTTTTCAGATTCGTGCTGGACTGCAGTTAAATTTTAAATAGTTTATTTCTGTGATTAAAACAAAATTGTATGTCAAGGTTAAAAAAGTAAAGGTTGTTTCAACACTCTCTGCATCAATATCTAATTATTACCGTTTAATAATGAATAAGCGTGCCTTTGCCATGTGAACACTTTTAACTTAAGATTAGCACTTCAGTTTATAAAATGCAATTTGACTAGACAGAATATATTTGAAGTGTTTCCTTATCCAAGCCGAATTTTACTATAATTTCTTTTATTTTCTCAATTAACTGCTATTGAACATGTTTTTTTACAAGAGCTAATGACGTTAAATAAAACAATCAAGATTTATTATTATCAAATTACGTTTGTACTGTATAAGCCGTTTATCCAGCTTACGTAAAAACTCGATGCATTCTGCTGTTGTGATTGCTGTTCCTGTAGTCACTGGCGTTACACATTACTATGACCTCTCACCCTGACCTTAATGTTAAATATTAATCAAAATTTTTGTTTGCCAGGAACTTGTACCCCAAATCCAAGTCTTTCCCTTTAATAAACGTGTAAAAATACACCATAAAATGCCTTAACCCCTAATATACGCCGGAATCAATGGGGGATTTCGGCCCATGTGCCCACTAGCACCGCGAGCAATGACTGGGATATACGGTATGGAAAAAATGATTGATTGATTGATTGGTTGGTTGGTTGATTAATTCACTGATTGATTGAGAGCAGCTTAGCTCAGTCGGCTAATCCCTAAGTCCACGGTTCAATTCAAATCGCTTTCTCTCCCTGTGTTTCAGCTGGAGAGGGCTGGAATACAAGCTCAATAGCGTGGGGGAGAGAATGTGTTGGGGGCCCTTGTATATCAGTAAAGAGGCTTATTTTCGGTCAAGAATTAAAAAAAGTTCCTCTCTTAATCTAAGAAATGCATTCTTTGCAATGCTATGTTTCTTGTTTTTTTTTTTTTTTTATATGAGATAGGGTCTGTTATGCGACTATTTTTAAAACTGCGGAATAAAATTGAATGTTTGTACTTTCTAGCCATTTACTTACATTTCATCATTAACATGCATCGTTGGGCCTACATTCATTTTGAACATACTCTCTTAATGTGAAAGAATGAATTTTCACTCCAATTTTACTCTTTCTAGAGTGAAAATTCACTCTTAAATGAGTAAATATATTGATAAAATAGTGAAAGAGTACTAAAATTCACTCTGAATAGAGTGAAATCTCACTCTTTTCATTTCACTCCATCAGGAGTGGTCCTTGTAGTCACTATTGCACTCTTTCTTCACTCGTTTGCATTTAGAGAGTACATAAATAATATTTGGGTTTTTTTTTTCTTCTGTAATGAAGAATAAAAGGGAATCGTGTGTCTTTACATTAACCCGCAATCTGTCGTTAAGCCAGTATTTTGGGCATTAAAAGTTGCCTTAATCTGCAATCCGACAGGTTCTACCCCCTGAGCCCAATTGGTCTATATTTGCACATACCCGCACCCCCATATGGCAATCCTGGATATGGCTCTGACCACAGAAAAGACAAGATACGAACAGAAAAAAAAGGAGTTTATATTTGCAAAACAGAATTGAGGTCCTTGTCTGTAAGTGTTATGAGATTCGTTGGCGTTAGAAAAATCCCATATGCCAAGAAAACGTTTCATTCTCATCCTTTGAACCTTTACGAACATTGTGTGATAGCAATGTAGCAAAGTTATGGGTAGAAGAAAGAGGGGCCCATTTGTACTGGAGCCCATGGGCGCTGCGCTGACTGACATATATACACTGTGCATTTGTGGGGCACACGTGTGTTTGTGGGACAAGTGAGTAATGTTAGCGATGATTTGATTGGTCAGTTGTGGTTGTATTTGATTGGTTTTTATTTGATTGACACTCTGGAATGGTACATTGTGTTTTTCTTTATTAAAAAAATTAAATATTTGTAATCTGATAAACAGACATTTCTTTCTCCTGAGTATGGATAAAACTAGGTCTTTCTAGAATCTTGATATACCGTAGTCATTAATTTTACTACCTACGAGACCTTGGCCTATGTGTCTAGCGTCCACACCTGGAATCACACACGTTCGAATATTCACACCTATTCATGCATAATCATTACCATCATTTCACAACTTCTGTAGACTAAATACGGTATAGCGCCATCTGCAAGTTCTGCCTTAACCTAAAAATTATACACTACAACTATTATACTGTAGCTAGTAAGATCTTTGTAGTGTAGGTTTGTCACGTTTGTGATCAATATTCAAGTTAAATAAATAATATAAAGCGGTTAAGACTATATATGAAAATATCAACTTTTCGTGGAAAGGGGAAGAAAAAGCCCTATGATGGTAAGCCTACTCAAAATGAAATGTAGAAAAGAGGGTCTAATAATTACGCCTCATTAAGTAGCTGGTCTACTAGGAGACAAAGAAGTCCAAAATTCCTATTTTTTTTTTTTGCAATCTCAAAGAAGTAAGATTAAGATTGGAGAAATACAAACATTTAGAAATGCAACATTTAACTGTTCACTGGTAAAATATATAAATGTTGGGGGAAAAAACTGAATGTTTTACAATTGTTCAAGAAATTGAGTTCAGCTTCAGCTAATCTCAATTTTAAAATCTTCTACATTCATCTTCAGGGCCGTCGGGACCGCACCGGCACCAGCCGGCCGGACCAATTCTTCATATTTTTATTACTTAAAAATTAGATATACTTTACCTATAAATTATATTAATAATTTTTGCACCTTAATTCGAATGTTTCACCATGTACCGGTACGTGTTTTGTAGCGCACTATTAGCCTATGCATTTCAAGCTTCTGTTAGGGAGTAATTGAAAACTATTTTTTAATCTTTGATTTTAGCAAAATTTGCTCACCTTTGGCCCAACCATGGAGAGCATGGGTAGGGAATCTAGTCGCTCACTAGGTTCTATAGGTTTCCAGATGCTATTTCCAGGCATCTAGGGTTGTATTCTTAAGAGTTGGGGCTTAGCGAAATGGTTCATTATCTCCTCGGTAGTATGGTAGGTAGAGCTGTTGGCTTAGTATCCTTTTATAGCCATTTGTAAACATAATATTTAGGCCTACATTGAAATAGCATTGTAAGGGTCGGCTCAAAGTAGAAAATGTAGTAGTAAACTGTAAACAATATATTAGATAGAGTAAATATAACGCAGGTAAAATTATCCACCCACAGGTTACCCCGGTATTTCTAATTTATTTATAAAATAATAATTTACATATTAAAAATTGACTATAAACTACATGGTAAAAACTACCCCTGCTGAACACCGTCCTAGTATTTATGAGTGAACTTTCTATTGTTTTTATATTTGAAGTCGGAAAGCATCAGTGTCGGTTCCACCAGCGGAGGTGAGGGATAGATAACTTTTACAGTCACAAGGTGAAATTTCCTGGCATGGATTGTCGAGAAATTTGGATCTTTTCATATCTGGAAATCTATGGCGCCGTCACTGCATTACGTCCGATTGGGGCTGTGGGAGGGCCCGGTTATGAGGTTTCATATAGGACCTACGCCATATTGTCGAAATCCAGTTTGCCGAATCCCAAATTGCCTAGTCTACTTTGCCGAAATCCCATTTTGCCGAAACCCAGTTTGCCGAAAGTCAATCAAAAGCAGTGAAACATTAAAAACAGCATAACATTCGTGGAGCACTCTTTTACCGTGACTGCGTCTGTACGAACTGGTGGAGCCAGCGGAAAGTAAGGGCATAGACATAGATATCTATTCATCCGTAATTGGAAATTGTTCTTTAGTCTACGTCTCTCAAAGAAGAAAGAAAATTACATGATTTATCGGGAAAAAAGAAACTGCTATTAGGCCTACATGTCTGTTGTTAAAGAGGCAAATTCCAGAGAATTGCGAAATTGAGAAGCCTTCTATTGCGAAGTGCGATGCGATCTCTGTTTATTCGTATAAATAAATAACTGCTTATTGTAGTTTAATGATTAGTTTTGTCTTATTCTGTAAATCAAACTTGATTAATAATTAGCTATCATCAAAAATAAATAATTAAATAGGCCTGTCAGATAAAATGTCTTATAAGCATATTTATAATAAGTGTATAAAGTTTAATTAAGATAATAATATGTATACCTAAATGAAATAAATAAATAATTAATCTACATTTATACACCCGAATCAAGGGACTGACTAGAACCTCAGGGTCCCGGCATAAAAAATCCATGTGTTCGCGTTGGGAGTCTTTTGGGGGGTTTTTTATACCACAGTGTTATAAATTGACAATCAAAATAACGTTATATGGATAGGCAAATTAGCATTTTTGGTCCCCGACAATTTCGTCGAATAAACGCTCTGAGGCGTTTATTGTTGCGAATGGTTGTTGAGGGAGAGTTTATTCGAGGGAGATGTTTATTCGAGTCAGGCATTTATTTTTTTGTGTAAAATGGATATGTACTGTATATACTCAAACGCCCCTTAATTCCATTGTAATTAAAATGTAATTCTACTGGAGTAGAACATTAGTGGAAAGTTTTGGGAATGATGTTTTTATTTGATCTGTTTACAGTCAATGGGGAGTTTATTCAAGGGAAAAAATATACGCCACGGGGTGTTTGCGAAAGAGGCGTTTATTCCAAACATGGAGGTATTATTTCACTATAATACCTCCTTGTTCCAAATGAGGCCCTAGAAGGGGCGTTTATTCAAAACGGAGCGTTTACACGGGTACAAATACGGGAATGTAATATGGCTCCTCCCTGATCCACCCATCATGTTTTCAAAAGCACAGTATGCTGTACTTTTGTTCGATGGTGACGGCAAATGATTCGGCAAACTGGGTTTCAGCAAACTGGGTTGTCATGATTTCGGTGAACTGGATTCGGCAACTTCGGCAAAGAGGCCATTAATTCAGCAATCATGGGTTTCGGCAAACTGGATTTTGGCAAACTGGTCGGAAACCGTTTCGGCCCCAGTGGTAGACCAGTTCGAGGGTGGACGCTAATAAGGAGTGAACTAATAATTTGTAGGTTTAGCCTGGTAGGGCACTACTGGCATTGGCAGCAATTTTCCTTCAGATACCTGGTTGGTTGTTCACCTGTCTCATAATATCCAAATTACGGTTGAAGCAAGCGTGTATGTGAACTACCGGAACTGTGTCGTACACACGTCGTCGCGAAAACATCTTCAGAAATATTGAATTTTGGAATTCTAAGTAAGAAAACATACATATAGGTAAGTAGAGAGACCATACTGTAGTTGTACAAGCCTATATGCCTTCATGGTGTTAGATTGAATTGCGGTATCCATTGTTGTGTTGCTGTTCAGGACATTTTCAGGTTGGAGACTGTGCTCTAAAATTGTTTGAGTCCTTTTCATACAATGGCATTAAACCGGAATATATGAGTGAAAATGTAACAACAGTAAAAAACAGAGCTAAAGATTTGTTGGTGTGTAATGACATACTGTATAGACAGGCACATGTTGTTGCAACCTACATTCAACAATGTAAAGTACTCTTTAAAAGTAGGCTAAGTGAAATCATTTTAATTAATTTATTAAAGTGTAAAATTCTTTATATAGTG